>NC_135810.1:85472176-85714418 GCF_964213995.1 Mustelus asterias
AATGGCTTCCTTCTGCACTGTAGGGATTCTATTCTATTCTATGATTGCTACCCTCTGAAGGGGCTCAGCAACTGACCTCCAGTCACCAGATGTAAAAATGGCACACCCAGTCCAGGCAACCCTGCAAAGGCCTACACATGAACATCTGCGGATTTGTGCCAATAGTAGGAGGGCTATCCCACAGATTAACATAGTCATACAAAGGGAATGATACATTATAGTCAACACCCCATAGCTATCTGCAACCAGCTTCATTCAGAAGTGTCAAGTTGATAATTGATCTTGGTGTCTTAATCACAGATGCCAGTCTTCAGCCAATCTGATACGCTCCAACTGACATTTTAAAAAGGCTCTGCACACTGGATGCAATGTGTGTAGGTCTCAACAACATTCCACCTGTCGAGCTTGTACTCCGGAACTAGTCTTGCCTCTAGATGCCACTGGCATCTCACAAAAAAGTGAAAGATTGCCCAGGTGTGTCCTGCCCAACAAAGGAGAAATCTGATCTGATCAATTACTACCACATCCGTCTACCCTCAAACAGCAAAGTGAAAGGTAGTATTATTGGCAAACAAACAGCTCTTAATCATCAATTACTTGTTGGCCAATGCTCAATTTGGGTTCCCCGCCAGGACCACTCAGCTTCCAAATATGGACAAAGGAGCTGAATTTCAGAGATGAAGTGAGAGTTACTGCTTTTGACATCAAGGAGCCCTAGTAAAATTTAATTCAATGGAAATCAGGAAGTAAAATTTTCTACCGGCCATACCAAGCACAACAGTGTGACTGTTGGTGTCCAATCAACCCAGTCCCAAGGACATGGCTACCATCCTCAGGATAGTGTCCTACTCCCAGGTATCTTCAGCTGCTTCAATGATCTTTCCTCCATTGCAAGGTTAAAAATGGGGGTCGTTGCTGATGATGGCAATTTCATCTGCTACTCATCAGATAATGAAAAACTCTGTCTGTTTGTCCCAAGTCCAACACAATATTCCGGCTGGAGATAAGTGACAAGTAACACTTGGCCCACACAAAGTGCCAGCCAATAACCATCTAACCCTAGCAGCACTGCCACTATGGTGCTGCTTCTCCAAACCACCCCTATCCCCATCAGTGCACCCTCACAATTGCTGGCTGTTGGCAGCACTAGGACTCGAGGTCAGACTGCATGAGCAGCACCTTCCCATCCCTTCCCCAGGCACACAAGCAGCCCCTTCCCCTCGACCTGGAACACAACATGGCTGCTTCCATGACCACCCCTCCCGCAGCATGGACCCTGTGGTCAGAGTGTCCTCCCTCCTCACTCGCGCTCAATACTGCTGTGCCTGCGGCAGACTTTCATGCAGCAGGTGTTTTACTTGTTGGTTTGAGTTGCCCTCAATGAGGTTGTTAGGGTAAGTGAGGTGAGACGATTGGAAGAGTACCACGTTAATTACATTGAGATGCATGCAAAAGCATGCTAACTAACGTCTCACCCATTTTGGGCAAGTTCCACATCACGCCAGATTTCATTTTTGGTAAGATAAGAATGGGGGCCATTCCTGTGCATTCACTAACGCCTGAATTTTTGACCTCACCTTGCCGAAAAATGGGCATGATGAGGTCATAAGACGGCCCCTTCCATTGTGTCTACTACACTGCAGCAACAAAGACTGCTTCAAATTTACCTTTAGGCCTTGCAATCAAAAGCTGGTTTTCTCATACCTTGAGTTCAAATAAATATTTCCTTCTGTTACAAATGCAAAGTTTAAAAGGTTATGTTTTGGCACGGTCTATGAAACGTAGAACTAAAGGAGATCATGTGACCTACTCCAAATCCTGCCCAACAACAAACTTGGGTGGCTTGGTTGTTAAAAGATGGAGTGTGAGCAGGTTGTTTTACTGGGGAGCAGTTGCAAGATGTTCACACCAGCGGATAGCATCAGGAGCATCTCTGTTGACTCTGGGTAGACTGTCAGTCTCCAAATTATAGGGAGGTGTTAGGAATGTGAAGTTTCATAAACAGTTATACTTCAAACTGTCTATATAATTTCAAAACAGAATGGAGCTGGGGGGTGAACAGCATAGATTAATAGCACGTTGACCTGAATACAAAACCTGTTTGTGAGAGAACAAGAAAAACCATGCAGAACGCAGGCGGGAAGTCACACTCGTATCGAAGGGGCCAAGTTTGTGAGGATTTCAATAAAGCTGGAAGATTCGACTAGCTTTGGCTAGAGGGATGAATCTCCAGGCTAACTTGCATCATGAATGTCAGTTGTAGAATTAGAGTAATCCAGTTAGAAAAGGAAAAGGAAACAAGCCATCAGAAGCTGAGAACAGTTTGGACTGGTTCCTGAAGATTGAATTGGCCATGTAAGGGACTAAGGAAAGTTTAACTTTGGAGGGGGATTTTCAGAAGTTTTAAAAGTTAAATGGAAGGATCTTTCCTGTAGTTTTACTAGTATAAGCTATCTACTGAATAGTGCTTAGACACAGTTGCTTTTAGTTTGCACGTTACAATAAAACTTAAAATCGTGTGTGATCCTTGTAGTCAGTCAGTGGAAATACAAATATCTTTTGCAAGTTATCAATCTCTACAGGAATCCTAATACTTCACATACAAAATTGTATTGCATTTAAATAATCTAAATGCGTATTAAATGTTCTTAGCCAATGCCTACTTTGATGGCTTAGAGTGAGCTGGCTCAAACATTCACTTGTGGAAAACCATTACAACCCAATGGAAGTGCTGACCTGGATGTGAATGGCACCCTCTACTGCTTTTGCAAGGTCAGTACAGGCACTGATCAGCTGCATATGTTCCTCGGGTTTGAAGACTCCTCTCAACATGCCAGTCCTCTCAAGTTCAATCAGCTGTTGTCTAAATTAAGAACAGAATGCATGTTATTATCTCTGTAACAAACAGAAAGTTTCTTCACCTTATATATCCTAATATTTTTAATGTCTGTCACCTCAAGTATCTACAAGATCTGGCTTCTACCATTTAATTTTTTTCTTCCTACAATCTTTATTTCAGAAGTTTTGATTGTCTAAAGCTAACAAGGGGCTCAAGATTGCAATCAGTTTAGTCAAATGGATTAGGGGAAAATAGGTGACAAATGGATTGGTTCCAATATCCATTGACAACATTGGACACAGTTCAGAGAACTAGTTTCTGTAGGGGTAGATCTTCACTGTGTGGTAGTGTAGAACAGGTGATAGCAAGTCAGCAACCCATTTTACATCTATCCTGATTATTTCCATTCAATGGTTCTATCGAGGAAGCAGATTAAGTGTGTTGGGCAGGTTCCTAATAGAAAACATTATGCAGATTTCACAGGAGGCTGAGGCCTACAACTGGAGCTGGAAGCAATGGCAACCTGAATAATGGGGAGGCGATGGCCTGGTGGTATTATCGTTGGACTATTAATCCAGAATCTCAGCTAATGTTATGCAGACCCAGGTTCAAATCCCGCCACGGAGAATGGTGGAATTTGAATTCAATAATAAATATCTGGAATTAAGAATCTACTGATGACCATGAAACCATTGTTGATTGGTGGAAAAACCCATCTAGTTCACTAATGTCCTTTAGGGAAGGAAATCTGTCATCCTTACTTGGTCTGGCCTACATGTGACTCCAGAGCGACAGCAATGTGGTTGACTCTCAACTGCACTTGGGCAACTAGGGATGGGCAACAAATGCTGATGTGGAGATGCCGGCGTTGGACTGGGGTAAACACAGTAAGAAGTTTAACAACACCAGGTTAAAGTCCAACAGGTTTATTTGGTAGCAAAAGCCACACAAGCTTTCGAAGCTCTAAGCCCCTTCTTCAGGTGAGTGGGAATTCTGTTCACAAACAGAGTTTATAAAGACACAGACTCAATTTACATGAATAATGGTTGGAATGCGAATACTTACAACTAATCGAGTCTTTAAGAAACAAAACAATGGGAGTGGAGAGAGCATCAAGACAGGCTAAAAAGATGTGTATTGTCTCCAGACAAGACAGCCAGTGAAACTCTGCAGGTCCACGCAACTGTGGGCGTTACAAATAGTGTGACATGAACCCAATATCCCGGTTGAGGCCGTCCGCGTGTGTGCGGAACTTGGCTATCAGTTTCTGCTCAGCGACTCTGCGCTGTCGTGTGTCGCGAAGGCCGCCTTGGAGAACGCTTACCCGAATATCAGAGGCCGAATGCCCGTGACCGCTGCAAGAAAGGATGTCCCGAGGCATGGTACATTGGGGAAACTATGCAGACGCTGCGACAACGGATGAATGAACACCGCTCGACAATCACCAGGCAAGACTGTTCTCTTCCTGTTGGGGAGCACTTCAGCGGTCACGGGCATTCGGCCTCTGATATTCGGGTAAGCGTTCTCCAAGGCGGCCTTCGCGACACACGACAGCGCAGAGTCGCTGAGCAGAAACTGATAGCCAAGTTCCGCACACACGCGGACGGCCTCAACCGGGATATTGGGTTCATGTCACACTATTTGTAACGCCCACAGTTGCGTGGACCTGCAGAGTTTCACTGGCTGTCTTGTCTGGAGACAATACACATCTTTTTAGCCTGTCTTGATGCTCTCTCCACTCCCATTGTTTTGTTTCTTAAAGACTTGATTAGTTGTAAGTATTCGCATTCCAACCATTATTCATGTAAATTGAGTCTGTGTCTTTATAAACTCTGTTTGTGAACAGAATTCCCACTCACCTGAAGAAGGGGCTTAGAGCTTCGAAAGCTTGTGTGGCTTTTGCTACCAAATAAACCTGTTGGACTTTAACCTGGTGTTGTTAAACTTCTTACAATAAATGCTGGCCAGCCAACGATGCCCATGTCCCAAGAATGAATAAAAAAGTTGATAATGGTGTTCCACTGCAGAACAAACTGTAGCCATTAGAAAATGTGGACACAATTTATGAGAATGGTTTTAGGGGTGAGGGACTTCAGTTACATGGATAGACTGAAGAAGCTGGGGGCTGCTCTCCTTAAGAGATGAGAAGACTTGATAGGTATTCAAAACGATGAGAGATCTGGACAGATAGGGAAAAACTGTTCCTGTTGGTCGAAGGGCTGAGAATCAGAGGACACCAATTTCAGGTGATTGGCAAAAAAACCCAGCAGCAACATGAGAACACCTTTTTTATACAGTGAGTACTTGGGATCTGGAAAATACTGCCTGAGGCTGGTGGAAACAGATTCAATTGTGATTTTCAAAATGGCATTGGATCATTATCTAAAGAGAAAAAAACCTTTGTTCCATAAAGCAGCTACACCAACTAGCTGTCACTCTGAAATATTTGCTGGACCCAGGTTTAATTTTCCCTATAGATACACATTGCATTTCTGGTGACAATGTGTCCCTTCTGACGATTTGAGGACCCACTGTGAGATCAGGCCAATGGCTGGTTCCCGTTTTCATGCTGCATATGGTCTTGGGCATTTTCTTAAGGGTGGATCCTTCTTCTTCCATTCCCGTACCAGTTTTTCCACTAAGATTGGATTCTCTTGCTGCAGCAGTTACTTGACAAGCTAACAAATGATACGACTTTTAGCTTGAAACCAGCTTCATACTTTTATTCTTTTTGCCAGAGGATGCATTTCTGTTCCGTTATTTGCCACGCCTTTTCTACTCTGAATCTTAAACTCCCACGTATCTTCTTGGCAATTTGGCCCGCATTGCCTGCTTGATCACATGCACCAATTTATAAGGCTTTATAACATGCTTCTGAGATGAAAAATTGAATTTTTGGATTAGGGTATATTTCTTAGCAGAAAAATGAGGGTCGACTTAGATCCCAATTATGGGCACAGTCCTGAAGGACATAGCTGCTAGACTGGGTCTGCGGCAGGTGGTGAGGAAACCCAATGAGGGGTAAAAACCTATTTGACCTCATCCTCACCAATCTACTTGTTGCAGATGCATTTGGCCATGATAGTATTGGAAGCAGTGAGCATTGCACCATCCTTGTGGAGACGAAAGCCTGTCTTCATATTGAGGATACCCTCCATTGTATTGTGTGGCACTACCACCATGCTAAATAGGATAGATTTTGAACAGATCTAGAACTCAAAACTGGGCATCCATGAGATGCTCTGGGCCATCATTAAAATTGTATTCAACCACAATCTGTAACCTCTTGGCCTAGCATGTCTCCCAATCTACCGTCAAGCCTGGTTCAATGAAGAGTGCAGGACAGCAGACAGCATCAGGCATACCTAAAATGAGGTATCAACAGGTGAAACAACAACACAGGACTGTTTGTACGCCAAATGGTAAAAGCAGCATGACACAGAAAGAACTGAACAATCCCACAACAAATGGATCAGCTCTAAGCTCTGAAGTCCGGTCACATCTAGTCATGAATGGTGGCGGACAATTAAATAACAAACCAGAGGAGGCAGCTCCACAAATAACCCCATCCTCACTGTTGCGAGATCTCAACACATTAGTGGAAAAGACAAAGTTGAAACATTTGCAACCACCTTCAGCCAGAAGTGCCGAATGGATGATCCATCTTGATATCTTAAGTCTTCAGCATCACAAATATCACCCTCAAGCCAATTTGATTTTATCCATGTCAAATCAAGAAATGGCTGAAGGTACTGGATGCTGCAAAGGCTGTGGGCCCTGACAACATCCTGTAAGTACACATGCATATACCCAGCAAACTGGAAAATTATCCAGATTATGTCCTGTCCAGAAAATATAGAGCAAATCCAACCTGCCACATCAGTCTAATCTTGATCATCAACAAAATGATGGAAGATATCATTTGCAGTGCTATCAAGCAGCACTTATACGGCAATAACGTTCACTAATGCTCAGTTAGGGTTCTGTAGGGCCACCCAGCTCCTGACTTTATTACAGCTTTGGTCTAAATATGGACAAGAGCTGAGCTCAAAGTGATGTGAGAGAGAATTCCCTGACATTGAGGCAGAATTTCACCGTGTGTGACATCAAGGAGCCCTTGCAAAACTAAAGTCAATGGCAATCAGGATAAATTCTCCGTTGGTTGGAGTCATACCTAGCACAATGGTTGTGGTTGTTGGAAGTCAAACATCTGTCTCAGGACATCATTGCAAGAGCTGCTTCATCAATGGCCTTCCCTCCTTCATAAGGTCAGATTTGGAAATGTTCACTGATAGCGGCACAATGTTCAGTACCATTAATGACCCCTCACATACTGAAGCGGCCCATGTCACTATGCAGCAAGACCTGACAAACTCAGGCTTGAGCTGATAAGTAACATTCGCACCAACAAATGCCAGCCAATGGCGAACTCCGACAGTAGAGAATCTAACCATCTGTTCTTGGCATTCAATGCCTTTACTATTATTAAATCCCTCCACTATCAACATTCTGGGAGGGGGGGGGGGGGGGTGGTGATGAAATACTCTCTTCAACTTGTCTACATCAGCACGGTTCCAAAGACACACAAAGCTAAACACCATCCAGGACAAAGCAGCCCGCTTGATTGGCACCCCATCTGCCACCATTAGCATTCACTTCCTCCACCACCAATGCAACAGTGTGTGCCATGTACAGGATGCACCGCAGCAGCTCACCAAGGGTCCTTTGATAGCAATTCTGTCTTCCAAACTTGTGACCTCTACCACCTAGAAGGACAAGGGCATCAAACACATAGGAACCCCACTACTTGAAAGCTCCCCTCCAAATAGTTGAGCTGCAGCACTGATCCCTGTGGCACTCCACAAATTACATTTTGTTAACCTAAAAATTATCCATTTATCCTGATTCTGTTTCCTGTTAGCTAGCCAGTCCTATCTTCTTCCCTCCCCCCCCCTCCCCCCAACACCAAAGGTTCTTAACGTGTGAAGTAACCCTTTGTGGCACCGAATCAAATGCCTTTTGGAAATCCAAATACACTACATTTACTGGTTCCCCTTTATCCACCCTGCTTTGAACGTTGAATTTCGGCATTCCTCTGGGGAGAGACAGAAACACACCGTCTTCCTCCACTAGCTTCTAATAGCAACTCACAGACAGCAGAATTTTCAACTCCAAAGAGACAAAGACACTAAATTCTGGAAATACTCAGCAGGTTAAGCAGTTTCTGAGAAGACAGAAATAATTAACCCTTCTTAACCTGCTTGACCAGAGTACTTCTAGCATTTTCCGTTGTGATTTCAGATTTTTAACATCCTTTACAAATTAGCTTTATTTTTCTTCTCTGCATCAAGCAACCATAGATACTTGTTTTTAGATAGGCGTGATTATTGCCGGAGCATAAATGATGGAAAAATGAGAGAAGAAGATATTATTAGTCTTAATCAATGCCCCTGCCCAAAAATCGATGGGCATGATTGCCAGAAACAAGAGTGAAAAATAAGATGCTAACGAACTGGCCAAAATAGAGTATAATGATCCCTGGTCCATTTCCCCCTTCCACCCACCTGATTATTCCGTCCAACTTTGCAGCAGTATAGTGGGATATCTAAGATAATATGTGTCTTGCCTGAATGGATTACTTTGGGTCAACCAATACCAGCACTTCTGAAAACTACAGTTTGCTCAGCGAGTTTTCTCATCATGGTCGTCTTTTATGGATCGTGAAAACTGGGCAATGTCACAAATGCTTCAATTGCTTGTACTTTTAGGTTAGATAGTATATTGCTTTGGTTCACTGACTGACGGGAGTCTTGCCAAATGTCAATCTTTTCTCAGAGACAGAAACAGCATTTGGACTTTGCAAAACTTGTCTTCGTCACACTTCCATAAAGAAGTTATTCGAACTTCGTCAACCATATTGATAAATCTGTTAATTTTCACAAAAGACAGGATGAGCTGACATTTAACATCATAGTGGTTAAAAGCTGAAAACTGCCTCAATTTAATAATTCACCTCAATTCTGCTATGCAATTAAATGACTGTTCGCATAAAATATTGATATTTTGCATCAAATATTCCATACTTATAAAACATTATCCCTTGTATTAGGCAGCAATGGTTTCATCCTGTAATATCATAGAAATCACAGAAACCCTACAGTACAGAGAGAGGCCATTCAGCCCATCGAGTCTGCACCGACCACAATCCCACCCAGGCCCTACTCCCATATCCCTACACATTTTACCCACCAATCCCTTTAACCTATGCATCTCAAGACACTAAGGGGCAATTTTTAGCACGGCCAATCAACCTAACCCGCACATCTTTGGACTGCGGGAGGAAACCGGAGCACCCGGAGGAAACCCACGCAGACACGAGGAGAATGTGCAAACTGCACACACAGTGACCCAAGCCGGGAATCGAACCCAGGTTCCTGGAGCTGTGAAGCAGCAGTGCTAACCACTGTGCTACCATGCCGCCCTTAATATAATAGCAGATACGATAATACATTGTTATTATTCAAACTATCATCACAAGGGAAACTGCAGCAAGGCTTTCACAATTAAAGTTATTGCAGGCTTTGTAGTTCTGGTGGTAGCTCAAATATATATCATCAGGCTCTGAGAATAATGGAAAGATTGTTCTACAGGCTGTTCCCAGGGACACACACTGAAACAAACACCAGCTGTTGCTGGAGGATCAACAACTTGGTGAAAGACACTCTTTGGTCTGTCCGAAACTTATTGGTCTTCCAGCGCAAAGTGTCCCCAACCAAGTGTTGCAGACTGGCACATTCCAAAACCCAGGACTACGTGCTGAGGGATGCACTAAAGCTTGGTGCAGCCGCCGCAGGGGCGCAATGGGGAAAAGTCACTGTCTAAAACCTTTCAACTAATCGTGAACTGAGAGGAGTGGAACTATATAGACCTCCCTTGGGCCATATGACTCACATTGAATGTATACAATGAATATTACATGTATCACAATTGTATGGAAGCACCTCGGAATGCACTTAATCTATGTAGATGACTTTAATATCTTTGCATCATTTGAAATGACCATTTTGAAATGTCTGTAGTGTTTCTTTTGTATTCAAGCACCTCAGTGCAACATGATGTATGTAGGAAACCTGACTATTATTGCACTGTGTGATAACACTTTCAGATACTTTATGAATGAAGCATATTTTGGCAAAAATAATCAGAGCTTTGAAGGAGTAATTTATATTTCATTGCATACTCTCCTGTGGATTAGCGAAAGTGGAGCCTCAGACCCAGGGTAGCAGTGGTAGATGGATGCAGTACATTTATTTTTTTGGCCATCCCTTCAACCAAAAAAAAGGCTATGGTTTGATCCCTTGAGTGAGAAATGAATGATAATTATGAATGCCATTAACCAAGTTGATCACATTTGGCACATTGGCCTTTATTGTCAGTATATTATTGATATACAAGTTATCTGAATGGTTTGAATGTTCTTTTACAAAGGATTATGGGAATTATTTTATTTGATTTAATATTGTCACATGTATTAGTATACAGTGAAAAGTAATGTTTCTTGTGTATTATACAGACAAAGCATACCATACATAGAGAAGAAAAGGAGAGAGTGTAGAATGCAGTGTTACAGTCATAGCTAGGGTGTAGAGAAAGATCAACTTAATACAAGGTAGGTCCATTCAAAAGTCTGGTGGCAGCAGGGAAGAAGTTGTTTTTCAGTCGGTTGGTATATGATCTCAGGCTTTTGTATCTTTTTTCTGACAGAGGAAGGTGGAAGAGAGTATGTCTGGGGTGTGTGAGGTCCTTGATTATGCTGGCTGCTTTCCCAAGGCAGCGGGAAGTGTAGACAGTGTCAATGGATGGGAGGCTGGTTTGAGTTATGGACTGGGCTTCTTTCATGACCTTTTGTAGTTTATTGTGGTCTTGGACAGAGCAGGAGCCATACCAAGCTGTGATACCACCAGAAAGAATGCTTTCTATGGTACATCTGTAGAAGTTGGCGAGGGTTGTAATGGACATGCCAAATTTCTTTAGTCTCCTGAGAAAGTAGAGGCGTTGGTGGGCTTTCTTAACTATAGCGTCTGCATGGAGGGACCAGGACAGGTCAGAGATCTGGACCATTGAAGATCTCAACCATTTCTACTTTGTCCCCATTGATGTAGACAGGGGCATGCCCTCCACTATGCTTCCTGAAGTCGATGACTATCTCCTCCGTTTTGTTGACATTGAGGGAGAGATTATTGTCGTCACAGCAGTTCAACAGATTCTCTATGTCTTTTCTCTATGTGTCTCATCATTGTTTGAGATCCGACCCATGACGGTGGTGTCATCAGCAAACTTGAAAATCGAATTGGAGGGGAATTGGGCATACAGTCATAGGTGCATAAGGAGTATAATAAGGGCTGAGGACACAGCCTTGTGGAGCACCGGTGTTGAAGACGATCATGTAGGAGGTGTTGTTGCCTATGCTTACTGACTGTGGGTTAGGAGGTCGAGGATCCAGAGGGAGGAGCCAAACCCCCAGGCCATGAAGTTTAGATACGAGTCTCATAGAAATAATGGTGTAAAAGGCTGAGCTGTAGCCTATGAATAGGAGTCTGACATAGGAGTCTTTGTTATTTAGGTGTTCCAGGGTTGAATGTAGGGCCAGGGAGGTGGCTTCTGCTGTGGACCTGTTGTGGTGATGGGCGAACTGTAGTGGATCCAGGCAGTCTGGGAGGCAGGAATTGATTTGTGGCATGACTAACCTTCCGAAGCACTTCATAATGATGGATGTCAGAAACACCAGACGGTAGTCATTAAGACACGCTGCCTTAACTAAGAGGTATAGAGGTCCATTAATCAGAAGAACTCTTGTGCAAGATCTCAAAGCAGAGTTGTGATCAGCTCAGTGGAATTATTAAACAATGAGCAGATCCTTCACAGCTCTTGCCTCAATGCAATGAGCTGGTCCTCTCTCACGTCAATTTCTCCCCTTCCCTCAATTTTCCTTATCTGCATGAACTCATCTCGCCACTGCTCATCTGCCTCCTCCAAACACAGGCCTCTCTGTACTATAGGGTTTTGCATATGCAACACAAAAATGCAACCAAATTAACTCTTTGAGCAAATGAAATATTTGAATTTTTTTTCAAAGTTTATTTATTAGTGTCACAAGTAAGGCTTACATTAACACTGCAATGAAGTAACCCCCTGTGAAATTCCCCTAGTTGCCACAGTCCGGCGCCTGTTTGGATCAATGCACCAAACCAGCACGTCTTTCAGACTGTGGGAGGAAACCGGAGCACCCGGAGGAAACCCACGCAGACTCGGGGAGAACGTGCAAGCTCCACACAGACAGTAACCGAAGCCGGGAATCGAACCCGGGTCCCTGGCACTGTGAAGCAACACTGTGCTACTGTGCCGCCCTCTGAATCTGTGCTTCAGTTTCCCTATGGAGTGTTCTATAATTACCCTGGTCCTCCCTGGCTTTGGTGGTGTCTGATGGGTTTAACAGGAATATCAGTAGCATTCCTGACCTCCTGAAATGGATCTGGGGAGAGGGGGGCATAGGGGTGGATGACAGACTATCTCAGAATAATTGCATCTTGGCAGCTCCCAGGTACTTTGCCCAGACTCGAATAACAATGTTTCTGTGATTGTCTACTAGTGGGAAGTCAGTGGAGTGAAAGCCTTTCCTATTCACTAACTCTGGTGTTATGGTGCCTTGACACGAATAGATCCACAGTCAATGAAAACATGAATACAAAAGGTGGTTAGTCACAGCAGCAAATCTGCTTGATGCAGCTGTGCAATATAGACTGTGATATGCAGCTGATGTCCCTTGCAGTAGTGCAAAATGATCCAGTAGTAAAAAAATTTAAGGGCTATAGTGATTGGCAGAGTATGCTAATCAGTCCAGCAGGCAACAGTTCCTGTTGCCGGAGGTTGCTAGTTTCAGCAGCCTGCCTGAAGTACAGCTTCCTAGTTGCTGGCTTCAGCAATCTGCCTGAAGTACAGCTTCCTCCTGCACTGCACTTCAGAAAGGTCCAATAAGGTTACTCTTGGCCCATGCACCCTGAGATGGCCCACAATGAGCAGCCCCTTTCATCTGTTTTCTTCAAAGGCCCAGCTAATGATAGTAACTGCTACTGTTCCTTGTTTTCTCGTTTCAGAACAGAAAGCAACAAAAGCCCTACATAACGCAAGCTTATTGAGAGGGATAACAGCAGAAAATTGTGGATATAACAAACTATCTGTAGCCTGGAAAATGTACCAAATCAGACAACAAAAAGATCAATTTAACAGATGCAGTTGAGAGTACCTTCATATACCTGCTAGGGAGACGATGACCTAGTAGTATTATCGCTAGACTATTAATCCAGAAACGCGGTTCATGTTCTGGGGACCTGGATTCGAATCCCACCACTGCAGGTGATGGAATTTAAATTCAATTTAAAAAATCAGAATTAAGAATCTACTGATGACCACAAAATCATTGTTGATTGCTGGAAAAATTCATCTGGTTCACTATTATCCTTTAGGGAAGGAAATCTGCCATCCTTACCTGGTCTGGCCTACATGTGACTCCAGACCCCACAGCAATGAGGTTGACTCCCAACTGCCCTCCAAGCGCAACTAGGGATGGCAATAAATGCTAGCTGAACAGCCAGCGACATCAGTGTCTCATGAATGAAAACAATATATACACCTTCAAAAATGTTTGGGAAGATAGGAAATGTGTAGGTAAACCACACGTGCAAAGCAATGTTGGGAGGCAAATCAGGAAGCAAAAAACAAACAAAATGAATACTAAACCATCAACGTTACTCTAATTCCCTATAAATGGTTGAATAAATTCATTCATGCCACATTTCTGAGTCATTATTCTCTGAAATCAGTGCTTACTTGTTGAGAACTGGTACAATATACCAATTAAAAGGAAACATAAGATGTCCAAGATGAGAATTTTGGACGTTCTATGCAAGTGAGATTAGGTTGTAATTGAAAGTTTGGCAGCAAGATGGCACAGTAGAGCACATTTTAAAAGACAAGGGCCTCAATATTAACCAGCCCATGACAGGCAGGGGCAAATTAAAGGCTTATGGGCAATGAGCCTCTGTGCATACGTCCAGTGCCTTTTCTTTTTAAAGTACCAGATTATCATGGCGTCTTTGTAATAACATATTTAAATTGGGATCCTACAGATCCAGATTTAAAATTCACTTTTGTAGCAAGTATTTCTGAGGATTTGGAAAATCCAGCAGTGATAGTGAGGCACCAGCTGCTGGCTCCACAGGAAGTGGTTTTTCAGCATTTTCTGTGAGCCAGGAGGGTCAGAGGTTTTCACACCAGTCCCTCAAGGAATCTCCCTTTTGCTGATCACTATTTCTCTTCCCACCCACACCCCCACCTCCCACTCAACAATCTGCCCTCTTTATCGCAATTCACCCTGCTGCATCCCTCCTCACCACAATAATCAATCTTTTCCTCCTCTCACCAAGTTGCAACATCTGACCCCAGTCCAGCTCAGTGACCTTCTCCACTCTCACATGCTGACACTGTCCTTCAAATTGCCCACATTCTCCACTTTGATATTGGGGCAGCATGGTTGGTGGTTAGCACTGCTGCCTCACACTGCCAGGGGCCCAGGTTCGATTCCAGCCTCGAGTCACTGCCCGTGTGGAGTTTGCATATTCTCCCCGTGTCTGCGTGGGTTTCCTCCAGGTGCTCAAGTTTCCTCCCGCAATCCAAAGATGTGCCGGTTAGGTAGATTGGCCGTGCAAAATTGACCTAGTTTCAGGGGGAAAGGCAGGGTAAATGTGTGGGGTTACGGGAATAGGCCCCAGGTGGGATTGTGGTTGGTATAGACTCGATGGGCCAAATGGCCTCTTTCAGTACTGTAGGGGTTCTATGAAAAATCCCAAGTTGCATCTTCCTTCCCGCACAGCCACCAGCCAGGCAGTCAGTTAGCCAGCTGCCAAACAGGAAAGGAATTAAAAATGATAATGAGGTCCTGCTGGTTAAAATCAGCAGATCATCTCTCTTTCTGGCTTTGCCAGGTTCTGTATGGCTGATTTTATTCCATTATTGGAATGAGGTAGGTAACTTTAAGTGGGCAGATATGCCTCAGTTTAAAAGGACTCCATCACAATCAGTTTTTGCTCTGGGAAGGGGGTGGGATAGAGTGAGTCTCACTGATCCCAGAAACGGATTGTAGGCAGCCACAAGGGCAGGTGAGTGCCAAAACAGGCCCTCTAGCTCAACAGCTCATATCCCCTCACCCTACCACCCACTCATGTCCCATCATATCCCTATGCTACCCCCACAGCTAATCACTCAGTATCCACTATGGATAGACCTCAGGAAAAATATGGAGATGACAATCAAACAGAGTTCTCACTCTCACATTTTGAAAAAAAAAACCTCTAATTTATGAAACTCAATTTGTTAAAACACAAAAACCTATCAGTAACCACAAAAATGACATCTAATCCTTTTATAGCCTCTTTAAACTGTCAATTAAAATGTGAACTCAGAAACTCTTGCTGAGACAAGTGCTTTTGTACCTTTTTTAAACTAATTCATAATGACACCAATTGTAATAAAAGCCTTGGGAAATGCCAACAAATAAAAACTATTGAAACTATTTAAAAAAAAATACTTCACCAGGTGGTTTGTCAAAACTATTCAACAGTGGGGTTTTTTAAAAAATTAAGCTTTGGACTGATTTTGTTTTCATATTTTAAGGCCTGGGGATTTAAAACAGTCAATTCATGCCACTTCAACCTATTTGCCCTTTAAGAATGTTTACATCTATTCCACAGATTAGGCAAGAATTAAGGCCCTCAGAACAGTGAAAGAACTCAGCACTAATTTCAATTGGCCCTGCTGAGTTTGGGTTTCCTGCCTGTGTGATTTATGCCCTGCCCCCTTCCCCATCAGCAAAAATAGAATCAGTTGGAAATGGGGGCAGGATTTCTGCATCTCAGCTTTGTCCGCCACTGTTCAAGTCTCTGGAATCACACTGGCTCAGCGAAGATCTGGCCCTTTAATTACATATTTTCATCTTCAATAAAACAATTACTGGATCTAGCAGTTAAAAATTTTATAAAATTAACTCTGATAAAAAAGAAAATGTTTTTAAAATTATTTTCCTTCCTTCACTTCGATGCTGCAAAAAATAAAGCTGTGCTTTGAAAATATCCTTAAATTTGAATAATCTGATAAATGACATACTATCTCAATCATTTTATTTGAAAGTCACAGACCATCTAAATTGCTGGTTTTTACTTTAGATTCCTTTTCTAGAACCAAAACTGCTGACCTAAAGTTGTTTGAACAAAACCCTACGGATATTTGCTGACTAAATGGACTTCATTATGTTATAGCAACCTCTACCGACAAGGACAATTTAAAGCTGAAATTCCACTTAATTTAATACCCAAAATAGAAGTGAAAAATTAAACTTAACCACAAGTCAAATCTTTATTTCAAAAACGGACAAGTTTTTAAATTGTTTTTTTTTTTAAAAGTCAGACATATCACACTACTATACCAGCAAAGCAAGAGCAGAAGATATAAACTTCTAGAATTGCAGAATTATTTTCTGGAAATATTTTGCAAAAGAAACAATTAAGTAAGTGCAGGACAATAATTCCTCAAGTTTAGAAATTATTTACTTTTAAACACCTCTCTCAGTCTTCACCCTTTGATTGCCTAAGATTAGCTTAGTGATTTTTTTTCTGATTTGAGCCCTGGGTTATTTTTCTAGTTAAGATACTTCAGGCATCATGAGTACAGCAAACTTGATGGACCAGCTAGCTTTCTCCCCTCACCACATTTTTATAGGTTTGTAAAGCTGACCAGAGCTGTATTCTAAAGCTAACGAACAGTAATGCTACATTTATCGACTATTTGATGGCTCAGTGAATTGGCACAAGTGGTTAACAAAGCAAATTGGTGCCTGGAAAATTCCAAACAATAAACTTTCCATCTCTGCTGATCCAGTGAAAATACATGATAGGGAAAGCAGGAGACAGGAGATTTAGAAATGCAAAGAGAGAAGTTGAGGCATCAGAACATTGTAGCAATGCAGATAGAGACAAGCAGAGTGGTAGTAGTACGAGAGACTAGGATCTGAGGGCACAGCCTTAGAGTAAAGGGTAAATCCTTTAGAACCGAGATGAGGAGAAATTTCTTCAGCCAGAAGGTGGTGAGTCTATGGAATTAATTTCCACAGAAGGCTGTGGAGGCCAGGTCATCGAGTGTATTTAAGACAGAGATAGGCTGGTTCTTGATTGGTAGCCATGATGTGGAGATGCCGGCGTAGGCACAGTAAGAAATCTCACAACACCAGGTTAAAGTCCAACAGGTTTATTTGGTAGCACGAGCTCTTGGAGCACTGCCCCTTCATCAGGAGAGTGATGAAGGGGTACCTGATGAAGAGGCAGCACTCCGAAAGCTCGTGCTACCAAATAAACCTGTTGGACTTTAACCTGGTGTTGTGAGACTTCTTACTCTTGATTGGTAAGGGGATCAAAGGCCATGAGGAAAAGGCGGGAGAATTGGGTTGAGAAACTTATCAGCCATGATTGAATGGCGGAGCAGACTGGAAGGGCTGTATGGCCTAATTCTGCTCCTATACCTTATGGGACAGGAAGGGGCAATGTTTAACAAATATTTTACATCAGCAAATAAGGCAATTGCAGGGTGTTCTTTATCTGAACTCACAAAGCATCTGCAAGAAGATACATGAATGAGTGGCAAAATGGAGGCAAATTATTAGATTTATTCACCATTACAAAGACATGATCAAGATTGGGAAATAAATATTCCAGGGTACAGAACATTTCAGAAAGCCAGACAGAATGTTAAAGGAGGAGGGGTAGCCCTGATGGTAAAGAATGACGGAAGGACAATAGCTAGAAAGGATCTGGCCTCAAAAGATCATGAAGTTGATCTGGATTAAAAGACTTACAATGTTGCAAAAATCAGCAGCAAGTCTGAGGATTAAGATTGTTTTAGAAACCAAAGGGCCACCTAAAAGTTGATAAAAAGGGAAAAAATAGAATGAGAATAAACTAGCCTGAAATATAAAGCAGATTTTAAAAGCTATAATAAGTATGTAAAAATGAATAAAATGGCTAAACTAAACAGAGAAGGAGAAATTACTTCACTCAACAAGGGTTGTGAATCTTTGGAATTCTCTATCCCACAGGTTCGTGAATGCTTCATCATTGAAATAAGGCTGGGATTGACAGATTTTGTCTATCAGGGAATTGAGTACGGGAGTGGGCAGGAAAACATGGTTGAAGACCAAGGTCAGCCATGATCGTATTGAATGGGGGAGTAGTCTCCATAGACCACATGGTCTACTTCTCATTCTATGACACCCAGCTCTGCCTTATCCTCCTCTCTCTCTCAATCCTTCCAATAGTCCACCAGCATCTAATGGTGGATTACTGGATGCTGTCCACCTTAGCTTATATGCTGCTGAAACTCTAATCCAGGATTTGCTACACCTAGACTCAAATATTTTGATCTAAACCTGGCTGGCATCCCATGTCCTACCCTCCATAAACTTGAGGACATCCAAAACTCTTGTCCATGTCCAAACCTGCAAAAACCCTCAATTTGCATCTCAATCCATGACATCTAACTCTACACTATAGAAAAGATGTCAACCTTAAAGAGGGTGTAGAGGAGATTTACTAGAATGGAACCAGGGATAAAGACTTCAGTTACACAGCAAGACTGCAGAAACAGGGGTTGGTATCTTACAGCAGGGAAAGATAAGGGGAGATTTGGCAGACAATCAAAATTATTAAGGGTTTTGACAAGAATAAGCAAGGAGAAACTGCTTCCAGGAGGAGGCCCAGTAGCCAGAGGACAAGTTTCAGTTAGTTAGCTAAAGGACCAGAAATGACATGAAGAAAACATTATTTCTGCAGCTAGTTATGATCTGGAATGCGCTGCCTAAAAGAATGGTAGAAGAACTAAAGATAGCAATTCCTCTTGACCTATCGTGTTTCCTGTTCAATTTACCTTGCACTATCATTCATTTCATAATTTAAATCACACCTGCCTTCCAACCTTTGGCTCTCATCCCCTGTCCCTCTCCCTGTTTGCTGTAAGGTTGTAAGGATAGCCCCAGCAATTACAGGCCAGTCAGTTTATCAGTAGTGGGCAAGCTTCTATAAAAGAAAAAAAATTGAAGGTGGTAAGACAGGTGGCGAGAGCAGTTAATAAAGCATATAATATTCTGGGCTTTATTAATAGGAGCATAGAGTACAAGAGCAAGGGGGTTTTGCTGGAGTATTGTGTACAGCTCTGGGCACCATATTATAGGAAGGATGTGAATGCATTGGAGAATGCGCATAACAGGTTCACAAGAATGGTTCCAGGGATGAAAAACTTTAGTTATGAGGATAGATTGGAGAGGTTGGGACTGTTCTTCTTGGAGAGAAGGTGGCTGAGAGGAGATTTGATTGATGCGTTCAAAATCATGAGGGGCTGAACAGAGTGGATAGGGCGAAACTGTTTCCACTCATAAGCAGATCATAAACAAGAAGGCACAGATTTAAAGTGATTGAAAAAGAAGCAAATGTGATGTGAGAAAAAACATTTTCACTAAATAAGTAGATAGGGTCTGGAATGCACTGCTTGGAAGTGTGGCTGAGGCAGGTTCAATTGAAGTATTCAATGTTTCTAATCAAGTAATCAATCAGCGGGATTTTACGGCATCGCTCGGTCCGAAACTGTAAAATCCCACCCGAGGTCAACAGACCTTTCCATGGTCCGTCCCTCGCCTGCTCCAATTCCCATGACGGGCAGGACGGTAAAATTCTGGCCAATATGCAGGGGCACCGAAAAGGCAGGGGAACGGTACTAAGTCATGCTGCTTGTTTGAAGTACCAACGGAAACCGACGGAAATCTTTGTCGCTTCTTTGGACACGGGTGAGGTCCCCGAGGATTGGAGGATAGCTAATGTGGTCCCGTTGTTTAAGAAGGGTAGCAGGGATAACCCAGGAAATTGTAGGCCGGTGAGCTTGACGTCCGTGGTAGGGAAGTTGTTGGAGAGGATTCTTAGAGACAGGATGTACGTGCATTTAGAACGAAACAATCTCATTAGTGACAGACAGCATGGTTTTGTAAGAGGGAGGTCGTGCCTTACAAATTTGGTGGAGTTTTTCGAGGAAGTGACAAAATCGGTCGATGAAGGAAGGGCCGTGGATGTCATCTATATGGATTTCAGTAAGGCAGTTGACAAAGTCCCACATGGCAGGTTGGTTAAGAAGGTTAAGGCTCATGGGATACAAGGAGAAGTGGCTAGATGGGTGGAGAACTGGCTTGGCCATAGGAGATAGAGGGTAGTGGTCGAAGGGTCTTTTTCCGGCTGGAGGTCTGTGACCAGTGGTGTTCCGCAGGGCTCTGTACTGGGACATCTGCTATTTGTGATATATATAAATGATTTGGAAGAAGGTGTAACTGGTGTAATCAGCAAGTTTGCGGATGACACGAAGATGGCTGGAATTGCGGATAGCGAAGAGCATTGTCGGGCAATACAGCAGGATATAGATAGGCTGGAAAATTGGGCGGAGAGGTGGCAGATGGAGTTTAATCCGGATAAATGCGAAGTGATGCATTTTGGAAGAAATAATGTAGGGAGGAGTTATACAATAAATGGCAGAGTCATCAGGAGTATAGAAACACAGAGGGACCTAGGTGTGCAAGTCCACAAATCCTTGAAGGTGGCAACACAGGTGGAGAAGGTGGTGAAGAAGGCATATGGTATGCTTGCCTTTATAGGACAGGGTATAGCGTATAAAAGCTGGAGTCTGATGATGCAGCTGTATAGAACGCTGGTTAGGCCACATTTGGAGTACTGCGTCCAGTTCTGGTCGCCGCACTACCAGAAGGATGTGGAGGCATTGGAGAGAGTGCAGAGAAGGTTTACCAGGATGTTGCCTGGTATGGAGGGTCTTAGCTATGAGGAGAGATTGGGTAGACTGGGGTTGTTCTCCTTGGAAAGACGGAGAATGAGGGGAGATCTAATAGAGGTATACAAGATTATGAAGGGTATAGATAGGGTGAACAGTGGGAAGCTTTTTCCCAGGTCGGAGGTGACGATCACGAGGGGTCACAGGCTCAAGCTGAGAGGGGCGAAGTATAACTCAGACATCAGAGGGACGTTTTTTACACAGAGGGTGGTGGGGGCCTGGAATGTGCTGCCAAGTAAGGTGGTGGAGGCAGGCACGCTGACATCGTTTAAGACTTACCTGGATAGTCACATGAGCAGCCTGGGAATGGAGGGATACAAACGATTGGTCTAGTTGGACCAAGGAGCGGCACAGGCTTGGAGGGCCGAAGGGCCTGTTTCCTGTGCTGTACTGTTCTTTGTTCTTCAGTGCAAACACAATATGTTAATTGGCCTCCTTCTGCCCTGTCACAATTCTGTGCTTGCCTGTACTTGTTTAAAACCTGTTAGATTTGTAACATTTTCAGTTCTGAAGAAGTATCAGAAACCAAAAACACTAACTCTTCTTTCTCTCTGCACTGGTGCTGTCTGGTTTACTGACTATTTCCAGCATTTGTCTTAGGAATGGGACAAGTCATTCTGTTCTTCAAGCCTGTTTCACCTTTTAATTAGATCATAGCTGAGCTGTATCTCAACTGCTTTTGTTCAGTATCACTTAGAACATAGAACATTACAGCGCAGTACAGGCCCTTCGGCCCTCGATGTTGCGCCGACCAGTGGTACCAATCTAAAGCCCCTCTAATCTACACTATTCCAATATCATCCATATGTTTATCCAATAACCACTTGAACGCTCTCAACGTTGACGAGTCCACCACTGCTGCAGGCAGGGCATTCCACGCCCTTACTACTCTCCGAGTAAAGAACCTACCTCTAACATCTGTCCTATATCTCTCACCCCTCAATTTAAAGCTATGTCCCCCTCATGCTAGCCAACACCATCCGAGGAAAAAGGCTCTCACTATCCACCCTACCTAATCCTCTGATCATCTTGTATGCCTCTATTAAGTCACCTCTTAACCTTCTTATCTCTAACGAAAACAACCTCAAGCCCCTCTGCCTTTCCTCATACGATTTTCCCACCATACCAGGCAACATCCTGGTAAATCTCCTCTGCACCCTTTCCAACACTTCCACATCTTTCCTATAATACGGCGACCAGAACTGTACGCAATACTCCAAATGCGGCCGCACCAGAGTTTTGTACAGTTGCAGCATGACCTCCTGGCTCCGAAACTCAATCCCTCTACCAATAAAAGCTAACACACCGTACGCCTTCTTAACAACCCTATCAACCTGGGTGCCAACTTTCAGGGATCTATGCACATGGACACCCAGATCCCTCTGTTCATCCACACTACCAAGTATCTTACCATTAGCCCAGTCCTCTGTATTCCTGTTACTCCTTCCAAAGTGAATCACCTCACATCACACTTGATACCATTATCTGACAAACAAAAAGATCGATCTCACACTGAAAATTCCAACTGACCAAGCACATACAGTCTTTAATGGGGGCCACGTTCCAGATTTCCACAACAATAGTGGCACTCCTAAATGGTCTGTCTCTAAGATTCTACTCTCTTGTTCTGGATTTTCCCCACTAGAGAGGAGTTTCTCTGCATTTACTCTATATAATCCCTTCATCATAACCTTCTAAACGGGACACAAGTCAGGTTAAGCTAAAGATTTAAGTATTGATATCATACTGGGGAATCTGCATGTGTGCCCTGCAAGTTCAATACATCTTTCCTGAGGATCACTGACCAAAGCTGAATGTAATACACAGATATTACATTACAAGTGAAGCATAATTCCTTCAGGTTTGAATTTCAATTCCTTTGAAATAAAGGCCAACATTTCATTTAACTTTTTGAGGACTTCGTTGGATTTAAGTTTGATTTCCAAAGGTTTTTGAGACATGTTTCCTGAGACACAAGTCAAAGTGTACAACATGGATTAGATATAGCAGCTTGGTTAAAAGTTGATCATCAGAGAGGAAGAAAGGATTGGGATTATTGGATATTGATAGGGTTTGGGAAAGCTTGCATTGGTTTATATTAGGTTAATATTTGTTCCTGTGATGGCAATTTATTTCTATTTTGAGATGGGGGTTGTTGCTAGCAAGGCTGGCATTTGTTAATCATTCCAGTGTCAGAAATGTCACACGAGTTAACTTGTATAGCTAAAGCAGCCAGATATAGCCAGCTTGCAGAGATAGTTACTTGTACAAAGGTGAATTTATCTAAGAGTAGGAAATCCAGGAAGCAGAGATAGTGCCTCTACAAACGAAGATTCATAACTGATATCTCAGAAAACCAACACCATCCCTATGAGGAAGGGGAGACAATGTGTTCATTCACAGCAGTTTACAAGGACAATCTCATAAGTTCTGGAAACATCTAATGCTCTTAATTTGTCATTTAAGGCATCTAATTTAAAATTAATTGCACAACTTTATATCAATTTAGTGGCTGATCTCAGTATATTTATAATCAGCAGGCAGTTGATGCTAAATTGTGACATATATGAACTTTTTTTTACTCCATCCTTAAAGTTACAAAGCCAATGCTTAGAATTGACTGAGCAAATCTTGATCCATTCCTTGCTTGTTCCAAAATTCAAATTCAAAATCCAACTGAATCCAATTCATGGTCCCCATTAGAAACAAACAAGATCCAAGTTGACAAGATAAGACAATTTTTTAAAATACTTTTCCAATTCAATCAAATCAAGTCCAATTCAGAGTCTCAACAAGTTGAGACATTTCCGATCCAAGCTGACAAGGCAGGGTACGCAACCCTTTACTGTGTTTTGGGCCTGATCTACACGAGCCAAGCTGATTGGAGTAGGCGGAGGTTTCCTCCTCCAAGGGCTTGATCTCATTTGCATCTTAGCCAAAAGGCCGAGATGCCGCTTTTAAAAATTGCTTCATGTGAAAATGAAGCTTAAAGGCAACCCAATGACCTCAACCAAGTGCAGCATCCGCATAACTACGCTTGATCTTAGCCAAAAGGCTGAGAAGTGATTTTTTAACCTGTTCATTACTTCCTGACTCAATGTTTAAGTGTTGCTATCCATGATCATAAGGTTAACATTTGTTAGTTCATAACTTTGCTGATCTGGGTTATTGATTAAATAATTAATGATTTGATAGTTTGTGAAGATCCTGAGGAGGTTGAAGTGCTCATTAGAACTTGTTAATTAATGCAAGACAGGTTCACAAACCAGCTTGGCATCATTAGGCTAAAACTGAGCACGGTAGTACGGTGATTAGCACTGCTGCCTCATAGCGCCAGGGACCCAGGTTCAATTCCAGCCCGGGTCACTGTGTGTGCAGTTTGCACATTCTCCCCGTGTCTGCATGGGCTTCCTCCGGGTGCTCCAGTTTCCTCCCACACTCCAAAGATGTGAAGGTTAGGTTGATTGGCTATGCTAAACTGACCCTAGTTTCAGGGGGATTAGCAGGGTGAATATGTGGGGTTACGGGAATAGGTCTGGGTGGGATTGTGGTTGGTGCAAACTCGATCGGCCAAATGACCTCCTTCTGCATTGTAGGTATTCTATGATTCTATTCTATGACCTGCTCCTTAACAGGGGAGCTTAAGGTGAACAGTTGGGGAAATAGCTGGACTTCTTGATTGATATTCTTGTCAAGGTATGGACCCCAGTGATCTCCTACATGTCTCATGATATATCGAAGTGTTGGGGGCTATGTTTTCCTGTTCACTGAAGATTGTGTGTTATAAATCCTATATCTGTGATCGATTTTTTAAAAAAATGAACACATTTATATTAAAAATACGGGCGACAGTCCATGAAAGTAAACTGGAAGAACTGTGCTGGTGAATTTCATGCGTTGCATCATACTTTACCTTATATTTTCAATTGCGCAGGTGACTTGTTGTTGAACTGTATCATAAAGAGCGACTCTGTACCCTGCGCTTGCAAACAACATGGCCCAGCTCCGTCCAACGATTCCACTGATAAATACAATATTTTTAAAAATGAATCGTATTAATCGAATTGCAACTTCGCAAAACAATAGACCAAATGTTATTTTAACCAACGCCATATGCACCCACGGCAACTTTTGACAAAACAATTACCTTCCCACGATTAAAATGCCGCCCTTTTTACAGTCCGTCATGATTCCTTTCTCTTAAATTCAGACAAGGCGGCTGAGAAGCCGAACGCGCAGCCTCTGGAAATCGCCCGTCCCGGGGAGGGTCCAAGCTCACAAAACGTCAGCGTGCAAGCCCATTGGCTAAAGGCTGGTCATTCATTGCAGTAATTACAGGCGCACTGGTTTCCCAGCAGCGTGAACCACAGAGTAATAAAAACAAATGCAGTTAAACTCTAAAAATCTTTACCCTATTCGCTTTCACCATGTAGCAATGTCGTGAAATAAACACCAATCTTCAGTTCCCCCCTCCTCCTCCTCTCTAGATGGTACACACATGTTTACATCTGTGAAGGAAAGTAGTCAATTAATGTACATTATACACTTTTCATTCCGTTCAATCAATTTGACGCAAACAGAACAACTAATTTCTGCACACCCACAAACAGCAATATTTACAAAGACCAGATAACCTGCTTTAGTATAGGGTCGTCTGGTTTTTAGCTGGCCTGGCACTGTCAATGCTACATGGCTTTGTATCTAGTATTTTGACACCGTCTGTCTACCCAGTTCAGCATAGCATCGGCAGGAAGCCCTTTCTCCGTCTGCCCCGTCTCCAGCAGCGTCAATGTAAAAGTACTTTTGCTTCCTGCCCGGAACAATATCAGCTGTAGCGTTCTTGCAACAAGAGGTTCAGGAACTGGATAAGGAGGTTTGGACATTCTCTTAAAATTAATAGATAAGATTTATATTAAAGACGACTTTCTGAATGCCTATGAGGCTTGGTAGACCTTGGATAATTTAGAAAAATGGATGATTCTTCCATACATCATGGAGTTGAACTGACTCTATACCAGATTGCAGCGATCCCACTTGGAAATCCCTAATCACTACTTGCCTTTAAATTATTGGAATGTGCAAGGATATCAAACATGGGCAGGTTCTTGGTTTTAACAAAACTTAGATTCAAAGAGAGAGAAGTGCTTTTGGATTGTATGTCCAAAGCATTAAAAAAAATTTGGGAAAGTATTCATTTCTAGCCACTTTTATGAGCTCTTCAGTTGTGACACCAAAGATGGAGAATACGATTTTAGCAGCATTTTGAGACCATTCGAATATAGGCCCAAATGTCTGTACGAATGAAAAATTACAAACAAAAAAGAGGACAGAGAGGCCCCTTTGTGACTTGTAACAGGCCGTAAGACTTTGGCAATTTGGAAAGAAGGATGAACCCCAAAAATAACCAAGGGATAGTCAACAAGTGCTTCACATGCAACTCTATGTATCATTATTGAATTGCCCAAAAATGAAAAACAGACTTTCTGAGACAACACGTGTCATGGAAGGTAAGGAGGATGATGTGACCAATCGGAAGGAATCGTAACAATCACCAGAAGCTTCAATCCAATAATGAGTATGCAAAGAAAATGCATTTAGTCTCAAATGATCAGTCACAGACTAAAGCAAGTCATTGTGTTAAATATTTTTAAATTAGAAACATCTATTAATGAGTGGTGGAAATCAAATGTATTTGTGTAGGAACAATGCTTTTTCTGTGTTTGTGACATTGTCTGTGGTGGTCTGTATATTTTGAACTTAGTTACTTACTCAGGACTTATTCAGTTAATGGTAGGGCGTTGGGGAGAGTTATAGAACAAAGAGATCTAGGGATACAGGTTCATCGCTCCTTGAAAGTGGAGTCACAGGTGGACAGAGTGGTGAAGAAGGCATTTGGCATGTTTGGTTTCATTGGTCAGAACATTGAATACAGGAGTTGGGACATCTTGTTGAAGTTGTACAAGACATTGGTAAGGCCACACTTGGAATACTGTGTACAGTTCTGGTCACCCTATTATAGAAAGGATATTATTAAACTAGAAAGAGTGCAGAAAAGATTTACTAGGATTCTACCAGGACTTGATGGTTTGAGTTATAAGGAAAGTCTGGATAGACTGGGATTTTTTTCTCTGGAGTGTAGGAGGCTTAGGGGTGATCTTATAGAGGTCTATAAAATAATGAGGGGCATAGATCAGCTAGAAAGTCAATATCTTTTCCCAAAGGTAGGGGAGTCTAAAACTAGAAGGCATAGATTTAAGATGAGAGGGGAGAGATACAAAAGGGTCCAGAGGGACAATTTTTTCACACAGAGGGTGGTGAGTGTCTGGAACAAGCTGCCAGAGGTAGCAATAGAAGTGGGTACAATTCTGTTTTTTAAAAAGTGTTTAGACAATTCCATGAGTAAGATGGCAATAGAGGGATATGGGCCAAACGCGGGCAATTGGGACTAGCTTAGGGGTTAAAAAAGGGGCGGCATGGACAAGTTGGGCCAAAGGGCCTGTTTCCATGCTGTAAACCTCTATGACTCAATGACTGTATCACCCCTAAGCCTCCTACGCTCCAGGGGAAAAATGTCCCAATCTATCCATCCTCTCCTTATAACTTAAACCATTAAGTCCCAGTAGTATCCTGGTAAATCTTTTCTGCACTCTTTTGGTTGAATAATATGTGGCTAAGTTTCTAAGTAAGCTGACACATTAAATAATGTGTGGGTGAGTCTCAGTGGAATTTATCAAATTCATTAAATAATTAATCAATCAGCTATTGTATTTCACATGGCGAGTCAAAACCAAGAATAGTCTTCATGTCATGCAGGATTAGAGGTTAGGGGATGAATTGAACCAGGGTGTATAGAGGTAAGATTTTTAAAAATGATATTGGTGAACAAAAATGGACAATTATTATAGTATACATATGAGAACTTAAGGCTAAATGTAGTATCCAGATCATGCAATGTTGGAGAGTAGGGAGACAATTTGGTCAGGATTAGTAACATCAGAGAAGAATATTTCTTCAACAAAAGCTTGTGAACAGGACCCTTCCTTACTATAAGATGTAATTCAATAGTTGGTGCAGAAGCTGTGTGGAAATTTCAGTTCTCTACCAGTAATTGAATTTCTCTAGATAGACTGTCAAAGAGGAGATATAAATATAACTTTGTGCTTCATTGGTGCTACCCAGAAAGCTTATTATGATAACTTTTTATTTATTACATCAACTTTTTAATGTTTAAGGAACATTTCCTATCTTCCCATAATATGGGCTAAATACAATATGGCCACAAATGGGATAACGTTTGGGAGTTTTTAACCATTTACCATTATACTTATTTTTTTAGTCCTCCCAATAGCAACCACTGCTGCTACTCCCAAGGTTTACTTTTCAGATTCATTGCTGCATGTGGTGCTGCAGATGCTTTGAATCATTCTAAGATCTGGGATTGCCGGACAATGTAGTATTGAAGTGTTTAGCAGACTATGCAACACATTGAGGTTTATTTATTATTCATAGCTGACACATAGCTGATAGAAGTCTACAAGATTATGAGGGGCATGGACAGAGTGTATAGTCAGAAGCTTTTTCCTAGGGCGGAAGAGTCAATTTCTAGAGGGTATATGTTTAAGGTGCGAGGGACAAGGTTTAAAGGAGATGTACGAGGCAAGTTTTTTACACAGAGGATGGTGGGTGCCTGAAACTCGCTGCCGGGGAAGGTAGTGGAAGCAGATCCGATAGTGACTTTTAAGGGGCGTCTTGACAAATACATGAATAGGATTGGAATAGAGGGATATGGTCCTGCAAGAGTAGGGGGTTTTAGTTCAGTCAGGCAGCATGGTCGGTGCAGACTTGGCGGGCAGAAGGGCCTGTTCCTGTGCTATAATTTTCTTTGTTCTATTTATGGGACATGGGCGTCGCAGGTTGGTGAACATTTATTGCCCATCCCTAGTTGCCTGAGGGTCAACCACATTGCTGTGGCTCTGGAGTCGCATGTAAGCCAGACCAGGTAAGGACAGCAGATTTCCTTCCCTAAAGGGCATTAGTGAACCAGATGGGTTTTTCTGACAATCGACAATGGTTTCATGGTCATCAGTAGATTCTTAATTCAAGATTTTTTTATTGTATTCAAATTCCATCATCCCTGGGTCCCCAGAACATTAGCTGAATTTCTGGATTAATAGGGCCGGATTTTCCAGCCGCGCTTGCCCCAGAACCAGAAAATCCCACCCAAGATCAATGGACATTTGCATGATCTGGCCCCCCGCCCACTACAATTCGCATGGTGGGCGGGATGGGAAAATTCCCCCCATAGTTTAGCAATAATACTAGGCCATCACCTTATCTCATGGTGAAATCGCCGCTATAATAAGCATTTGATCAAAAGCTCTCCACACAATCCCCACTCTTTTGTCTTGGACTTATCTGTCAGGGTAAAGGCAAAATACGGCAGATGCTGGAATCTGAAACAAAAACAGAGGATTTGACGTGGAGATGCCGACATTGGACTGGGGTGGGCACAGTAAGCAGTCTCACAACACCAGGTTAAAGTCCAACAGGGTTTATTTGGTATCACGAGCTTTCGGAGCGCTGCTCCTTCATCCTTCCCACTCACCTGATAAAGGGAGCAGTGCTCCGAAAGCTCGTGATACCAAATAAACCCTGTTGGGTTTTAACCTGGTGTTGTGAGACTTCTTACAGAGTGGATTTGGTTATGGTAAGCAGATGCACTGTACATTCTGCACCGTTGTAGGAAGGTGCCTTTGAAATTGCCATCAGGGTGTAACTGGGGCTCTGTGTTTCTGGCCTTCAGAGGGCCAGCACTCCGTTTACTCACCCGTCTCTCAGCAACCGAACGCTCGCCAGCACCCGCCCCGGGCAGCAGCCAATCACGGATGTTCTTTCATCCATGCGAACCGACTCCGTCCAATCAGCTCGCTCGTCTCATGGGGGTTTGCAGTCAGAGCGCTCTGCATTGTGGGGATTGTCCTGAGCGGCCGTTTGGCTGAATTTGAAGTTTTGAATTCGGGCTTCAATTTTCTGTCGGTGGGCGCGAGCGATTTTTTCAGGTAATTTGCTACCATTCATTTTCCCATTGCTTAAGTTTTACAGGCGAAGGGCTGGTATGGCAGTGGGATTATCTGATTGCAGGGTCAACCTTCTTGCTTCTGAGGCTTCCTCCGCGGACCCGCAGTAACCATCGAATCCCTACAGTGCAGAAGAGACCATTCGGCCCATGCCGTCTGCCCCGACTCTCTGGACAGAGTGTTTTACACAGTAAGAAGTTTAACAACAGGTAAATGCCACTAGTGGCATTTGCTTCCAAATAAACCTGTTGGACTTTAACCTGGTGTTGTTAAACTTCTTACTGTGTTTACCCCAGTCCAACACCAGCATCTCCACATCAGTGTTTTACCCAGACCCTCATCCCCATAACCCCACACATTTACCATGGCTAATCCCATCTAACCTACACACCTTGGGACACTGAGGGGCCATTTAGTATGACCAATCCACCTAACACAAGTATATTTTCTGTACAAAAATGATTGCACAATTGAACACGTGTGTTTATTATTATACTTAATGTGAAATTTATTGTTGGCGCTAAGCTACAATTCCGTCAAGATGTGGAGGTATCTTAATACGTACAAGTGCATTTAAGGTTCCTTGCACATGATTATGCTAAAGTTAGTGTGCTGTTGCCTAGGTCAGCAAACTGCCCCTGAGGCCGAGAGAACATAAGAACATAAGAAATAGGAGCAGGAGTAGGCCATCTAGCCCCTCGAGCCTGCCCCGCCATTCAATAAGATCATGGCTGATCTGACGTGGATCAGTACCACTTACCCGCCTGATCCCCATAACCCTTAATTCCCTTACAGATCAGGAATCCATCCATCCGCGCTTTAAACATATTCAGCGAGGTAGCCTCCACCACCTCAGTGGGCAGAGAATTCCAGAGATTCACCACCCTCTGGGAGAAGAAGTTCCTCCTCAACTCTGTCTTAAACCGACCCCCCTTTATTTTGAGGCTGTGTCCTCTAGTTTTAACTTCCTTACTAAGTGGAAAGAATCTCTCCGCCTCCACCCTATCCAGTCCCCGCATTATCTTATAAGTCTCCATAAGATCCCCCCTCATCCTTCTAAACTCCAACGAGTACAAACCCAATCTCCTCAGCCTCTCCTCATAATCCAAACCCCTCTTCTCCGGCATCAACCTGGTGAACCTTCTCTGCACTCCCTCCAATGCCAATATATCCTTCCTCATATAAGGGGACCAATACTGCACACAGTATTCCAGCTGCGGCCTCACCAATGCCCTGTACAGGTGCATCAAGACATCCCTGCTTTTATATTCTATCCCCCTCGCGATATAGGCCAACATCCCATTTGCCTTCTTGATCACCTGTTGTACCTGCAGACTGGGCTTTTGCGTCTCATGCACAAGGACCCCCAGGTCCCTTTGCACGGTAGCATGTTTTAATTTGTTTCCATTGAGACAGTAATCCCATTTGTTATTATTTCCTCCAAAGTGTATAACCTCGCATTTATCAACGTTATACTCCATTTGCCATATCCTCGCCCACTCACTCAGCCTGTCCAAATCTCTCTGCAGATCTTCTCCATCCTCCACACAATTCACTTTTCCACTTATCTTTGTGTCGTCTGCAAACTTCGTTACCCTACACTCCGTTCCCTCCTCCAGATCATCTATATAAATGGTAAATAGTTGCGGCCCGAGTACCGATCCCTGCGGCAAGCCACTAGTTACCTTCCTCCAACCGGAAAAACACCCATTTATTCCGTCTGTTTGCTTCCTGTCGGATAGCCAGTCCCCAATACACTTTAACACACTACCCCCAACTCCGTGTGCCCTAATCTTCTTCAGCAGCCTTTTATGGGGCACCTTATCAAACGCCTTTTGGAAATCCAAAAACACCGCATCCACCGGTTGTCCTCCATCCAACCGCCCTAATCACATCTTCATAAAAATCCAACATGTTCGTCAAGCACGACTTTCCCCTCATGAATCCATGCTGCGTCTGATTGATCGACCCATTTCTATCCAGATGCCCTGCTATCTCCTCTTTAATAATGGATTCCAGCATTTTCCCTACTACAGACGTTAAGCTGACCGGCCTATAGTTACCCGCCTTTTGTCTCCTTCCTTTTTTAAACAGCGGCGTAACATTAGCCGTTTTCCAATCAACCGGCACTACCCCAGAATGCAATGAGTTTTGATAAATAATCACTAACGCATCCACTATTACCTCTGTCATTTCTTTCAATACCCTGGGATGCATTCCACCCGGACCCGGGGACTTGTCCACCTTCAGTCCCATTAGTCTACCCAGCACTGCCTCTCTGGTAACATTAATTGTATTAAGTATTTCTCCTGCTGCCAACCCTCTATCGTTAATATTTGGCAAACTATTTGTGTCCTCCACCGTGAAGACCGACACAAAAAACTTATTTAAAGACTCAGCCATATCCTCATTTCCCACTATTAACTCCCCCCTCTCGTCCTCCAAGGGTCCAACATTCACTCTAGCCACTCTATTCCTTTTTATATATTTATAAAAACTTTTACTATCATTTTTTATATTAATTGCTAGCCTAGCTTCATAGTCTATCCTTCCTTTCTTTATCGCTTTCTTAGTCTCTCTTTGTTGTTTCTTAAATTTTTCCCAATCACTTGTTTCTCCACTATTTTTGGCCACTCTGTACGCAGCTGTTTTTATTTTAATACTCTCCTTTATTTCCTTCTTTATCCATGGCTGGTTCTCCCTTTTCTTACAATCCTTGTTTTTTGCTGGAATATATTTTTGCTGAGAACTGAAAAGGATCTCCTTAAAAATCCTCCACTGTTCCTCAGCTATCCTACCTGCCAGCCTGCTCTCCCAGTCTACCTTAGCCAATTCATCCCTCATCCTATCATATTTCCCTCTGTTCAAACAGAGGACACTGGTTTGGGACCAAACTTTCTCCTCTTCCATCTGAATCAGAAATTCGACCATATTGTGGTCACTAGACCCAAGAGGGTCCTTCACAATAAGATCCTTAATTCTACCTACCTCGTTACACAATACCAGATCCAAAATAGCTCGTTCCCTCGTCGGTTCCGTAACATGCTGTTCAAGGAAACTATCCCGACAGCATTCTAAGAACTCTTCCTCCATTCCACCCTTACCGACTTGAGTCTGCCAGTCAATGTGCATGTTGAAGTCCCCCATGATTATTGCCGTTCCGTTTTTACACGCATCTCTTATCTGCTTGTTTATAGCCCTCCCTACCTCAACATTATTATTTGGGGGCCTATATACCACACCTACTAGTGTCTTTCTCCCTCTACTATTCCTCATCTCTACCCATAATGATTCCACGTTTTGTTCCTCAGAGCCTATGTCATCCCTCAGTACTACCCTGATATTATCTCTTATTAATAGCGCGACCCCACCACCTTTTCCTTCCTGTCTATTCTTCCTAAACGCCTGATACCCCTGGATATTCATCTCCCAGTCCTGGTCACCTTTCAGCTACGTTTCTGTAATGGCCACTAGATCGTACCCACTTGTGCTGATTTGCACCATCAACTCATTTACCTTGTTCCGAATGCTTCGTGCATTCAGGCAAAGTGTCCTTATTCCAGCTTTTATCTGGACCCGCTTTGATGAGTCGCGAACACCCTCTCCCTCTACTCCCTTATCTAAATTACCGCCTTCATTCACTTGCACCCTCTCCTCTACCATTAATTTTGTAATTCCCCTTACCCCTGCATTCTCCCCCCCCCATCAATTAGTTCCTTGATCCTAGTCAACTCTTCTAGCTCCCCTCCCCCCAACCTATCTAGTTTAAATTCTCCCCAGTAGCCTTAGCCAACCTACCGGCCAGGATATTGGTCCCCCTGTGATTCAAGTTCCACCCGTTTTTTGTATACAGATCACCCCTGCCCCTAAAGAGGTCCCAATGGTCCAGGAACCTGAATCCCTGCCCCCTGCACCAGTCCCTCAGCCACACATTCATCTTCCACCTCACTCCATTCCTGCCCTCACCTTCCCGTGGCACAGGCAGTAATCCTGAGATTACTACCTTTGCTTTCCTCTTTCTCAGCTGTCTCCCTAATTCCCTGTACTCCCTTTTCATGACCCCTTCTCCCTTCCTACCCACATCAGCGGTACCAATATGTACCGCTACCTCAGGCTTCTCTCCCTCCCACCTCAGGATTTCCGGGACGCGACTAGCGACATCCTGGATCCCGGCCCCAGGGAGGCAGACCACCATGCGAGACTCCCGCCTACCTCCGCAGAAACGCCTGTCTGTCCCCTTCACCATCGAGTCCCCGATTAATACCGCCTTCCTCCTCTTTTCCTTAGCCCTCTGAGTTACAGGGCTGGACTCCACTCCGGAAACACGGCCACTGCTGCTTCCCCCAGGCGGGCTGTCCCCCCCAGCAGTACTCAAGCAGGAGTACTTGTTGTGCAGGGGCAAATCCACCGGGGTGCTCTCAACCACCCTAGTCTTACCCTTCCTGGCCGTCACACACTTGGCCTCCTCCCGTGGCCCTGGTGTGACCACCTGATGATAGCTGGGGTAAACACAGTAAGAAGTTTAACAACACCAGGTTAAAGTCCAACAGGTTTATTTGGTAGCAAATGCCACTAGTGGCATTTACCTGTTGTTAAACTTGCTTTGACAAAGAGTCATCTGGACTTGAAATGTCAGCTCTTTTCTCACCTTACAGATGCTGCCAGACCTGCTGAGATTTTCCAGCATTTTCTCTTTTGATTTCAGATTCCAGCATCTGCAGTAATTTGCTTTTATCTAAATTAAGTTTATTGTGTGTATGCAAGTGCATGAAGCTTGGTAAATAAAGTTGATGAGTTGCAGGGGCAGATAGCCACATAGAGATATGAAATTGTGATGATAATGGAGATTTATTTCAAAAAAGGGCAGAAGTGGATACTAAATATTCCTGGATACAGATTTCAGAAATGATAGAGAAGGAAAGAATAGATTAAGAAGAATTTTACAGAGCTGGAGAGAGAAGCTATCATGGAGGGGTCAAGGACAGACTTTAGTTGGAGTTAAGAATCAATAGCGGTACTATTACACTGCTGGGTGTATTCTATCAGCCACCAACTAGTTCAAAAGATAGAGGAGAAAATCATAGAATTTCTACAGTGCAGTAGAGGCCTTTCAGCCATTGAGTCTGCACCGACACTCTGATAGAGCATCTTACCCAGGTCCTCTCCCCTGTCCTATCCCCATAACCCCACACATTTCCCATGGCTAATCCATCTAGCCTACACACCTTGGGACAGTAAGGGACAATTTAGCATGGCCAATCCACCTAACCTGCACATCTTTGGACTGTGGGAGGAAACCAGAGCAACCGGAGGAAACCCACGCAGACACAGAAGCATGTGCAAACTCCACACAGACAGTGACCCAAGGCCAGAATTCAACCCAGGTCCTTGGAGCTATGAGGCAGCAATGCTAATCATTGTGCCACTCAAATCTGAAAGGAAATTATAGAGGGGAGCAAAAAGTATGGAGTAGTAATATTGGAGGACTTGTACTATCCCAATCCATGTTAATATAATTATATTGTAAAGGACAGAAAGTTTCTGAAGTTTGTAGAAGAGGATATAGTTGAGATGCTGGATGGGTAGTGGAAGTAAAAGTTGTCAAGTTCAGGTAGAATTCATCCAAAGCTTTTGGAAACAGCGATCTGGGACAAAATTAACAGTCACTTAAACAAGTCTGGACTGATTAAGGAAAGCCAACATGGATTTGTTAAAGGCAAATCACATTTAACAAAATTAATTTTGAGTTTTTTGATGAGGTCACTGAGATGGTTGATGAGGGTAATGTAGTTGGTGCTATGTACATGGACTTTTATAAAAAAGGTAAAAGGCATTTTCTGAAGTGCCACATAATAAGCATGGCAGCAAAGTTGAAGTCCAAGGAATAAAAAAAAGTGGCAGCATGGATATAAAGGTGGGGAGAGAGTAGAGCCAATGTTTTGAGTCTCGATGACCCTTCGTCAGAGCTTCATCTCGACTCAACATTGGCTCTATTCTCCACCGATGCTGTTAGACCTGCAGAGATTTTCCAGCATTTTTCTGTTTGTGTTTTGGATTCCAGCATCCGCAGTATTTTTTGTTTATTTGCATATAAAGTTGGTTGAGTGATAGGAAACAAAAAGTATTGGTGTACTGTACTGTTGTTTCTGGACTGGAGGACAATACACAGTTGATTCCCCCAGGTAGTTACAAGGACCAGAGCTTTTCTTGATATATATTGACCTAGACTTGGGTAAATTATTTTGTAAATTAAGTTTGCGTCTTTATATGCCCTGTTTGTGAATAGAACTCCCGCTTACCTGACGAAGGAGCAGCGTTCTGAAAGCTAGTGGCTTTTGCTACCAAATAAACCTGTTCGACTTTAACCTGGTGTTGTGAGACTTCTTACGGTGAACAGAGTCTCAGGACTGGTGATGAACTTGCAACAAAAACACATTTATTAATTAAGAAAATATGAGCTATAATACACTATTTCCTCACTCCAAGTTATACCTTTACAGAGATATACGGATTTATAAAGATAACATAATTCTAATATTGTCAGTAAATACACAGTCCATGTAAACCAATAGACAAAATGTGGTCAAACACACCATACTCTGAAACTTAGTGACAAATGGCATTAAATACAACTTCTGTGAATTTCTCATTTCTCATAAAGCTCTCCACCCTCCCATCCCATACACGCACAGATGTTTGTCACACTGAGCCAACTGGTCTCACTGGAACTCTGACTTTCATACAAGGGTTTCCAAACTCTGCTTTCAAAGAACACGCTTGAAATCTTTTTTCAGATGCTTTCTCTCAGATGCCTTTACCAACAATCCACATCCGAGATTTCAACCTCTCCTTTCAGTATTCATCTGCCGTGGAACAGAAGAACTTAAGCTTTCTCTCAGGTACCCAGCCATGCCAATAGAACACCACAGCTTCATAGGCTGTATTAAGGTATATTCAATCTTAGAGCCACCTTGTGTGTCTGGCTTCTTGCTGGCCAATGTCTTCAGGTCTGCACCTTGTAGGCTACCTTTAACTGGGAGACTCTTTCTCTGCTCTTGACTTCACTGAACAGAACCCTTTTCCAGATTTCTGTTCTTTGTTCCTTTAACTTCCTGGAATTCTCATTCTCTGATTTCTGGCTGTTCTTCAGCTTCTGGAACTTGCTTTCTGACCCTCTGTATTGTCCTGCCTGTACTGGCAATTTCTGTGGAAAGCATCTTGTTTCTGGGTGACCTGGTTTTAACTGAACTCAAATGCTTCTGATTTTCAGTGAGAGCCTCCGGATACTGTGCAACAGCTTGGTTTATTAAACTCTGTAATTGTTTTTACATCATAAAACTTCAATTACAATGTAGGTAAAGTTTAAAGTGAAACTAAACGATAGACTTGTAGGTGCCTTTGTTTAGCATAAAGTTAAACTGAAGTTTTAACCCTTTCTTAGCACACAAATACAGAAGCACAAATTAAACTTGTACCTTATTCCTACACACACAATAGACATATAAACTACTCAACTATCTCTCTTTCCTAACAATGTACATATAAAAATAAGTAAATTTTGGCAGTGCTTCCACAAACTGCTGTCAGATTGAAAAGTTTGTATCTTTTAATAAGGTTGTTTAGGATTTATGGAAAGAGTATAATTGCAATCTGTTACTTTTTTCAGTTTGCGTATTACATGCAAGGCCAAGGTAATTTTCTGTAATCCTGAAGCTGAATGACCCTTGACTGAAAGTCAATATTATTAAGATGAAGAGTTGAAGTTAAGTTGAAGCAAGTTATGCTGTGTTCCATTGAACATCATTAATGTTTTGCTATTGTAGTTTAAAAATTATGTTATTGTGTTGTGATGCCATAAATGTAGTGCAACAAAATGTTAATTGCACAGAACTGCATATCATTATTCAGCTTTTGATACCTTCAGGGACAGCCTAGATTTAAATGAGTTATTTTAGTTTATAGAAGCAAAATACTGTGGATGCTGGAGATCTGAAATAAAAACAAACTGCTGGAAAAACTCAGGTCTGGCAGCATCTGTGGAAAAAGAAAGAGTTAATGTTTCGAGTCCACTATGACTCTTTAGACCCCTCCTTTTTTGTTCAAACATTTTTGTTGAAGATATTTTATTTATAAATAATGCAACAAACTCTCAAAGATTGGTGCAGTACAGCAAGATCATTTTCAAATAAGTACATGTAGGAAGAGACAGAAAACAAAATACCAACACAGTTGGTTCAGAAGATGTATCCAGCGTCTCCCATCATGCAAGAAATGAAAGGATATGTCATAGGATGGGGGGAATATCGATAACAGGATGCAGCCACAGTTGTGCACAACCAAGCCCACGGTGACAGAGCTACAGAACTTATGAGAAGCAATTCTTTAAACTAGCTACTGCTATTGCTTATTCAATCATAAAAAATACAGGCTGTTAGCACAGTAAAATGATGGTTAAGTTGCCAAGGATTTGCACTGGGTCATTCAGCTTTGGGGATTACAGTACAAGTAAGGCCACTCTTGAGCACGCACCAAAGGATGTGTCCCCCATCCCCAGCCACCTTGGAGGTGCCAATAACAAAACACAACATATTTCCCAGGTCCGACTGTACTATAACAGGAATTGATCAGAGATTCTATCACCCCAAAACAACTGAAGTACAAAAATTACATGAGCCCATAAGTTCTAGGGGGGTTTTCCTCACCTGCTGTGAGGACTCTTAAGATCCTACCCACTACGTCCATATTAAACCATTTGCCCACCTCCCTGCAACAGTGCTACTCATTTTTAACATAATTGTAATAAAGGATATCAGGTGAAAATATCCACCACTATAAATGCCAGGATTATAGGATGAGAATGTGGATAGAAGCCACACAACCTACAAAACACACTCCTCAGAAATCAGAAGTAAATTGTGGTATGCATTCCACTGAGGATAAATGGATGTCCGTGGATTTATCAGGATAACAAGCGAAAATTTGCTATGGTGCTCACTCAGGATTGCCCCATCACTGGGATAAATCATGTAACAAGATCAATTAAGACATGAAATTACAGGGGATACATTCAAGGATTAATAAAGGTTAATGAAGAGCTGCAGAATATGACCCTAAACAAAAAAATCAGCGAAATTCACCTCAGAGCTTAGTTATAGGAATGCCCCCATCAATGTAAAAAAAGGACCGTATAGGATCAACACAAGGATATAATTACAGGGGGTATATCCAGGATTAACGTACTGATTTTCGCAATGTACCAGGATGAATTACGCCACTATGCTCATAGATCGTACACACTTATCAGAGTAAAAGACAAAATCGAGAATATAATCATAAGGGAAGAAAGTTCAGGATTAATGAACTTCTCCGGCTCCATCTCCCCGAATCAATCAGGGTGTTTGACATAACATGCAGTAGGATTTCCAAGGACTGAAGGTGAGTCCCCACTGAGGAAATTTCCCCCTCAACTGACAGAATTCTCTTCTTCACATCATCCATTTTCTTTGGGATATCTTGCAGTTCATCAATTTCAACACCAGTAGTCTGTGTGAGGGAGTCGAGACCATCATTCACAACTTCACTCACGATGGCAGCCATCATCTCGATGCCTACGGCGCTGCCAAAGTGTAGACCTGCTCACCAGCTAAACATCCACTGCGAAGTAGGCCCCACTCTGGCTGTCTCTGACTGCCTCAATCAAACAAAGATTTTCTTGACGTAACTCGGCGCCCAGTCACAAAATTTAGCCCAAGTCGTCCAGGAACATAGCACAGATTATACACATCAAGTTCAAATAATTATGGATCTTGCATCAGGATTTTAAAAAAGGATTAAATGATGAATAGCATCAGAGCCCACGAAAACACAATCGCTCCTGTGCCTACATCACCTGACGACTTAAAACAGGCAATTCCATCAAATAACATAAGAAATAGGAAAGTCTGGACTATTCAGCCTTTTAAGCCAGCTCCACCATTCACTAAGATCATGACTCATTGTCTTCCTTAACTCCACCTTCCTGTCCTATGGCAGTAATCTTTTAATTTCTTCAGCACCCAAATATCAGTTGATTTCTGTTTTGAATGTACTCAATGACTGAACATTCTCAGCTCTCTGGGATAGAGAATTCTGTATGAGTCAAGAAATGTCCCTTCATCTCAGCCCTAAATGGCTAGCCCCTTCTGAGGCTGTAATCCCTAGTTCTAGGACTCCCCAGCCAGTGAAAGCATCCACCCAACATCTATCCCAGGTGTTTCAATTAGATTATCCCTCTTCTAAATTCTAGGGAATGTAGCCTATTCTCTTCAATCTCTTTTCATAGGATAATCCTTTCATTCCAGGGATCAATCTGCCGTACGATTACTAAAGTTCCTCCAAGGCAAGTATGTTCTTCCTTGGAAAGGAGTCCAAATTTGTACACAATATTCTAGGTGTGGTCTCACTAATGCCCTGTATAATTATAGTATGACCTCTTTACTCTTCTACTCCGGTTATCATAACAAAAGCTAATGTACCATTTATTTTTCTAATTGCTTGTTGTTACCTGCATACTAACTTTGTGTGATTCATATGAAAGGATATTCGGATCTCTCTGTCAACATTTCCCTGTCTACTATCATTTTTAAATATTCTGCTTTTCCTTTTCTTACCAAAGTAGAAAACTTCACATTTCTCCATCTTGAAATCCATCTGCCATGTTCTTGACCATTCACCCTTGCATGAAAACCTAAAGGAAAAAACTTAAGTTTCAATCTGTTATTTCTACAATTTGCAATACAAACATTTTTAGGCACTGGGAGACTAGCCCATAATCAGAAGTAGATGGACATTCCTATCAATTTCAATAAAAGACTTAGTTTGCAGGAGCAAAGTCCAGTGTTGTACAATTGTAAAATTTAACCTTAAAGTTATGTTGTTTGCATAGGGTGCAATAATGGATCATGTGCATCTGGCAGCGCTAGATGAAGAGGATCTGTACTCGGGATATAATGACTACAACCCAACTTATGATACAGAGGTATGGGTACTTGAGTATGGGTGTTTGAAATAGTTATTTTGTCAACACAAATTTATCTAGCATTGATATTAGATTTGTTGTAGGTAAAATGTCTGACACTAGGATGAAGTACATTTTCTATAATGCTGCTCCATCCTGTAAAATCAGTTCAAAGGCAATGTAAATATTGTCAAAATCTCGCTTAATATTTTTTAACATTTTAAGATCACAAAGAAAGTATTTATTTTGTATTCGTAATTCCCCTTTTAATTAATATTAGATAAGCATTGATTATAAATATTTGGGTGACAAGCCAAAGGATGTTTAAATATAACAAATCTTCTGTCATCCTTTCCTGTAATTACTGTAATAATCAGTAATCTAGCAGATTCCTATGATAATTAGTATTTAGAATTTTTACCTAAAAAAACACCTGCTTAAAAAATACAGAAAAACACAAACATTGAATGCACAATTAAGAGTTGTGTAAGAACGAACCTGGTATGACTGCTACATGTTTATAAATTATATGTTGTTGTATGTAGGAACTAGAGAATGATGTGGCCTTTCAACAAGCTTTGAGAACTAGCCATGGAAGAAGACCACCAGTAAGTATATTTGTATTTCGATAAAGTTAATCAAGTTCTTAGACAAAATACAAACTTCTACCTTGGATTCTCTGGCTCGGCTTAACTATGTCCAAGAAGACAACAACTTTCTAAGTTTCTGCTTGCAAAACATTGTATGAACTTACATTATGGCTGCATGCCTATTTCTCTACCTTTCAATATTCTGGTGTCATACTTCAGCATCTCCTCACTTGAAATGGCTGAGTTCAGGCACTCAGTAATGCAGTTTATTGTTTGTTCTAAACTGCGTTCCACTACTTTGTGATACCAATGTGATACAGCATACTACACCAGTATGTCACCATGAGTTCATTCAGTGTTTTGTTTGAACGATATATTTATTGGTAAATAAGCCATTTAAAATAAAGTCATGCTACATCTCTTTATAAAGGGGTCTAAGTGTCACCAGTATTAACAATTTATACAGATAGATAATATGCAAATGCAAGTGTTTATTTCTGTTATTTTGTTGAATCAGCTCAGTACTTGACATGTATCCATTACTTCGACGTGGTCGGTGCTAATCAACATTGGTAATGTAAAACATGTGAAACATCTTTGAAGCCTAAAGTTACATGACAAATACATAAAATACAAAATGTATTTGAACAATTATTTTGTAGATGACTGCGAAAATACCAAGTACTGCAGCAGGTGTACGTCCCTTTGGGAATATGGGGGTATGTATAATACATTAAGCAATATTGTGGAATAGTTTGCACTCACTGAAAATGATTTTGATCAATGTTCCACCTGCTATTGTTTCAAAATTACCGTGAGTTATATACATTGTGTAAAGTCCACTTTACCTACAAAGTGTGCTACATATTTACAAAGACTTCCTTAAACTTCATTATCTCTTTTTTATGTAACCACCCTCTCACGTTGTCCTACATGATGCACTATGTCTCACTTAAGACTGTCTGTGAGTAACTTACTGCCAAGTGTTTACTTATGCTACTGTAACAGCTGTTCAACGTTATGCAAAGGTGGGTTGAAGTGACTTGTCCACCAACTTTTATTCTCTCTTGGCCTGTATTGGACAACTTGCCATGAAGGTAAAGCTGAATTGGGCTTCACTGTGAGTAATCACTAATGTGCACCTGAATCTGAATCATTAGTGATACATCAAGTTGCCTCCAGTAGACATACTCATCTTATTATTTTCACCATGTAGCAAGCTATTCCCTGTTCTTCAACGGAAATTTTTTACTCATAATTACAAAGAAACAATGTTACATTCCCTAGTGATGCTTCTTGCCTTAATGCATACATAAACTTTGCACACGGTTTTTTTACACACAGACAATTGGGCTTATATGTTTCCGTTTTATGTTTGATGCCAGTAAAATATAGGTGAGCATTTGTATGTATGCATGCAGCCAAAAGAAGTTTCTTGTCTTTGCCACATCTTTTTATGTAAATAGTTTTGTGTTTACTCCTACCAATTATTCATTATGAATTTGCTGGCAGAATGATAAAAATGTGCATTATATATGAAACAAAACTCCTGTACCATCTAACTTGCCATAAACATATTGTTTGGGTGAGTGGATGATTTCCCATGGTAAGTAAATTGGATTCAGCGTTCTATCTTAACTGTCTCTGCTGTCTTTGTGTGCTGTTTCTCTGTCTCTCCTCCCTGGTCTTTTATTTCTCTATTTTCTGCTTCTCTCCCTTGAACTGCAATTGCCTCTAATAAATCCTTGGGAAGACTGAAAACATTATTTTAAGCCCACGTCATATACTCTGTTCCATCATCACAGGTTCCATCACCCTTCCTAGTCACTATCTGAGGCTGAATCAGACAGTTCAAATCTTATTTGATCCTGAACTGAACTTTTGACTCCAGTATTCTCCATCAATAAGATCACTCACTTCCAACTTGTTAATATCTCCCAACTCCGTCCTTGCCTCAGTTTATCTGTTGCTGAAGCCCTCATCTGAATATTTCTTTTCCCCAGATTAGAGTATTTCAATTTTTTCCTGGCTGGTCTGCCATCTTACCACCCTCCCTCCATAAGCTTGAATTCATCAAAACTCTTCTGCTAGAAACCTTACCTGCTCCAGTGTCATTCGCCAATTACCTTTTGATATATATTGACTCCCAAGCCACTGACTACTCGATTCTATAATTCTTATGTCCAATTCTCATTGCCTCTATTGGTACAGTATCTCAGCATAAGCAAGAATTTGGAATTTACCCTATAGAGCACACCTGCGAATCATATTTCTGCCCTTTATTTCAGTGTAGAACAATAATAAAACTGCAAATTCTTTATCTTATTATCAAATTTCACTAATTATAGAAATCCCTATTTTGTATTCAGACTGCCAACTGGCTGATTAGTGTCCTCTGCTTTTGTTAAATGGAAATATAGTCAAATATGATAATTATTTATTTATAATTCAACTATTCTGATACACACCCAAAGATTTTAGCCCCAAATTTCTGGGGATCAGTTCCGCCAGTGCAAGCACTCCAACCTAGTCTATGTTGGAGGCGGCTATGTCCACATTCCTGGGGATTGAGTCATTTACATAGGCAAGACCAGCAGCCAACAAATGTACAGATGAAGCAGCATTGTCTATCCTAATGCTTGTAAGGCAAAGCAGCCCGAGATTTTCCATCTCGGAAAATACACCCTCATAGAGAAACACTGCTCCATTTCTTTTTATGTACCAAGATGACATTGTTTTGAGTCTCTCCTTCACATGGTGCAGAGATCAGGCTGTCAAAGCTTCCCTTCCTGCCCTTTACAATAGAATATATTTTTCCTATTTTGTACTCAGCATTTCTAAGATAACTTTAGTAAAAAGGAAATTAAGCCTGGTATTGAAGTGCCATCAACTATGAATGTTGCATCAACATTGTCTTCATATTTTACTGTCTTTCATTATATGTTAATCTATTAAGTGTATTCTAACAAATTTTTTTCAAAATGTAGGCAAGGGTGCCTTTAAATTCTTCAATGGGAAGGCCGGCCACTGGAGCTATCCAGGTAAGATAGTAATCAACCTTTTAATTAACCACTGGATGCAGCTTTTCTGGATAATCAATAATCATTCATATAATCTAAAGTAAATTACTCCGGATGCTGGAATCTGAAACAAAAATCTGAAATAAAGCAATAATTGTTCATGCTGGTTAACTTTAATTTTATTTTACAATATAATTTTATTACTCCACTATTACCATCAAGCCAGGGGATCAACACTGGTTCAAGGAGGAGTTTAGAAGGCCAGGAACCACACCAGGTATACATGATAATGTGCTGCCATCCTGGTGAACACAGGATAACATGCAAGCTAAGGAGCAACATGCTGTAGGCTGAGGCGAGCAATCCTACAATAAATGGATCAGATCAAGGCTTTGCAGTCCTCCCTATCCAGGTGTGAATGATGGTGGACACTTAACTAATGGGAGGAGAAGGCTCAATGAGCTCCCTATCCTCAAAGTTTGCTAAGCATCTGAATGCAAAAAACAAAGCATTTTGTATGTACAGTCATCCTCAGCCAGAAGTGCTGAGTGGATGATCCATCTCAGTCTCAGCCTCATCATAAAGCACCACCAATTGGTGCTGTGAATTAAAGTACATGGTTCAATTAAATTGTGTGGGACTGTACCTAATGTTACTTGATATGCTTACAGTCCTTTACAGAGAAGACATTTAAAATGCATTGTATTTTAAGATTGCTTATTAATCTTTGTGTATAGAGGGAAAGATTCCATTATTTTGCATAACAGTGATATAAAGCGATGTGTCTCAATTATCTTTACTGCTTGCTCTGTTCTCCAATTTCCGGAGTAGAAGCCTCTCTTCATGACTGTGACCTGATGCTGTTGATGATGATATTTGGACTATAGCGGCACAGAAAGATGCCTTTGAAGATGGTGGTGTAGTGGTAATGTCACAGGGCTAGCAATCCAGAGGCCCAGGCTAATGTTCTGGGGATGTGTGTCCAAATCCCACCATTGAAACAGCAGGATTTAAAATTCAATTAATAAATCTGGAATTAAAAGCTAGCCACAGTAATTGTGACCATGAAACTAATAAAGATTGTTGTAAAAACTCATCTGGCTCCCTAATGTCCTTTAGGAAGGGAAATCTACCAACCATGCCTGGCCTACATGTGACTCCAAACCCACAGCAAAGTGGTTTGGTTTACTCTTAACTGAAATGGCCCAGCAAGCTGGTTCAAGGGCAGTTAGGGATGGGCAACAAATGTTGGCCTTGCCAGTGATGTCCATATTCCATGTAAGAAAAATGAAGGAGGCCTTTGGACCATAGTGTCTGTGCTGGCTTTTTGAAAGAATCATAGAATCCCTACAGTGCAGAAGGAGGCCATTTGGCCCATCGGGTCTGCACTGACCACAATCCCACCCAGACCCTATTCTCCTAACCCCTCCTATTTACCCTGCTAATCCCCCTGACACTAAGGGGCAATTTTGCATGGCCAATCCACCTAACCTGCACATCTTTGGACTGTGGGAGGAAACCGGAGCACCCAGAGGAAATCCACGCAGACACGGGGAGAATGTGCAAACTCCACACAGACAGTGACCCGAGTCCAGAATTGAACCCAGTCCCTGGAGCTGTGAGGCAGCAGTGCTAACCACATTGCCGCCCATTATCCCAATGAAAGAATTATCCCAATTTGTACAGTCCCACTTCTTTGCCTTTTCCCCCAAAACCTTTCCACTCCAATGATTTACCCATTGTGATAGAGTCTATTAATGGTTCCTATTCTATTTAAGGAGCATCTTAAAGGGGGAAAAGAATTCCAGAGTTTAGGACTTTGACAGGTGAAGGTACAGTTGCCAATGGAGGGCAAAGGAAATCTGAGCTATAGAGGAATGCAAAGTCCTCGGAGGGTTGTAGGATTGAGGAGTAATTAGTCAATAAAAGCAGAAGCCTCTTTGGACAGTCTGTTTCTCCCTGCACATTTTACACCCTACCTTCCCTGAAGATCACTTCCTACTTCTCCACCTCTTTCTCTCCTTTCCCTGCTGAGATACTCTCCCCATCACTAAGGAGTCTTGAGAATCCCTTTAAGATCTCTTACTTGGGCTTGAAGCCATACCTGGACATAACAGCAACAATTTTATTGAATATTGAGTAATGATTATAATAGGACAATTATAATATATATAGAGTAAAGAGAAAGGGGAAAAAAAACTATATATATCAAAAGAAGAGAAGACAAATTTTCGTTTAAGCACAAACAATCCCAATTTGGTCTGTTCCATGACAGCTCCCCAAAATTGGGACATATGTTGCCATCTCTTTGACATGTACATCACCAAGCAGCTGAGTGATCTCAATGTATGTGTGCTGTGGTCAGTCACTCCTTTTCTGGTCCTTCCTCCCATTTAGCAGTGGATGACTGCTATTATGGCTGCAGTACTGGAATCCTGAAGCAATGTCTGTTTTATGCCGAATTTCTGGCTCCATTCCAGCCTCAAAGCCTGTTACAGTCTTTCCCAAAACAAATCTCAGCTTTTATCAGTTTTTCTCACAGGAACTACAAGGCTAAGCAGACTTTCTAATATTACGTAGCTCCTGAAGGTGTCTTCTCGTCTCCCAGCAATTAAACTTCGAATGCTTCAGGTGATCACACCAGATAAAATTACTCAGCAACCCAGTCCATAGTCCTAGGGTCACAATGCAATAGGACAGTACCTCTGATCACAACAAACAAAAAACTTACTTTAGTATTCTAGCTTAAGAAGAACAAAAACTTCTAGGAAAACAGGTCACTTTCATTAATGAATCAAAGCCCAATCATAGCTGGGTTAGGGTCAGTGTCTACCAAGTGAGAAAATACTTTAAATATTCAGAATCAAAGCAGAACAAAAATAAAATACAAAACTACAAAATTGGTGGCCTCAGGCCTACACCACCTCATCCTCTCTCTGCCCTTCTCTTCCTTATCCTCACGTATCCAATTTTTCCTTCCTCTTTCTCCCCCAATCCCAATTATTCCCTCCAACCCGAAGGTGACTATTTGAGTACAAGGCCATAGGACAGCACCAGTTTTCTAAATTTTCACTTCATGGTTTCTTCTTCATATTTGCCATGTTATTCATGTCTACACGCTTTAAGAGTGTTTTGTTTTCATTTCTATATGACCAAATGCTTTGACATCATCTGCTTTGAAAGTGAATAATGACTAGATTGTTTACATTTTGTCTTTAAGGATGGAATCGCTGTTGCTAGACCTATGACAGCAGTGCGTGCAGCTGGCTATTCTTCTGCAGCTTACAGAGGTTTGTTTAGTTTGAAATATTTCATTAGGTAATTATGGATCAGGAGGCCATTCAACTCATCCATGCAAAAAAAACTTAAGTCATCTCATTGCAGTATACATTTGGTTTTTCGATGATTCCAGCTAGTGGAGTTGGTAACATTCTTGCCTCAGCCTACCTGCCTTGGGCGCATGTGCCTGCAAAGGCATGATCTTCATTGCCGGGGGCCAATTGGGGAAAGAGGTCGTAGCCAGTCATGGGGGCTGCTGAGTGCAGAGGCGGGCTGTTTAAAAGGCCCACCTCAGTGCTTTGGAACTTCATCCCCATTAAAATAAAAACAGAAAGGTCCTCCAGCTGTCACCCTTTCACTCCACCCCCTGCACACATACACACACACAATCCCCTCGTCCCACCCAATAGTCCTCATGGCCCAGTGCCAACCTATGGCACTTTCATGTCAATTTACCCATTAGTGCCTGCAGTTTCTGTTGTTGACACTTCAGTATTTCTGCAAAAAGAGGCATCTTGTTAAAGCTTGCAGAGCTGTTACTCATCTGAACAATGCACAAGAATATCAATGGAAAGGAAACAATAAATTTATATTGAGAAGAGAGTGCTGATTGGTTGATGGAGGCATTGCCATGGAGAATGCACCAGTTGATGGTGACTTACAGTTAAGTGCCAAGCATTGTTTGAAATTTAAACCAGCCAGCTTGACTCTGACCAAGGCATGTGTCAACAAAATGTCTCCTTTTTCAGCAAAACTCAGTTCTGTACTACGAAACAAGTATTTGTTGATACTTTAAAGGGTCTGGACGATTGACACTTTTAGTGGGCTGTAGTGAAAGGAATTATTTTAAACATTTTTAAAAGCATTTTTTTACACATCCTATTGTCACCACAGGGTTTCATACACTGTGAAGTAGATGGGCATGAAAGTGCCATAGCTTGGCATGAGGCCATAGCTTGGCATAGGGGAATGAGGGGGCATGGGGAGGGGTAGGCATAACTTTGCATAGATGATGAGAGGTCATGAGGGGTGGGTGGGAGGCAGAGTTAGATATAGAGCCATTAGGGATAGGGGCATAGGTGGGGGCCATAGTTTGGCAAAGGGGGCATAAGAGCTCATGGGCATTTGGTGGGGGCAATACCTAGGCATGAGGAGGACATTTTGAACTTGCCTTTTAAAGAGCCCCTTATGTATACTATAGATCGTGAGGTGCCATGAACCATGATTCTTTAAAAACCTGACCTGAATGAAAATTGCAAAGGAGTGGAATATGCCTAACTTTGCAACGTAACCAGGTTGGGAGTGCAGGCTGTAGGCTCAAGACATGAACCAGCCCACACTTTTAAAAGTCACTTCCAAAAATTGCACAGCCCAGGAATGGGGGTGGGAATCCTGAAATCAATACTTGCCCGCCATTTTTAAAGGGCTCCTAAGTCTTCCCGACTTGCTGAAAATCCAGGCCCTCATTTTTACTACTTTGTCTGAGAGTCCACTCCATGTATATTGATCGTTGTTAGTGTGAGGAAGAGCAACCTGATGTCTTTCCTAAATGTGCCTTTTGCTAATTTAACTTGTGATCGCCAACACTTTGTTCTGCTCTCTCATTTAAAATCCTTTTCTATATTTACCTTTTTGGTGCTGTTTCCAATCCTGTGCTTGTCCAGGATTAATTTTCAGACCACCTGGTGTTCACTTTCAGAATCCAAATCATTGATAAAAATGAGAAACAATAATGGTCCTAACTCTGTTCCTTGTGTCAACCTAGTCAGTACTCTCCATCTCCGCCAACTTTCCTATAACTCCTTTAACAAATTCATTGCCACAGAAGTCTGTGGAAGCCAGATCATTGAGTGTATTTAAGACAGAGATAGATAGATAGGTTCTTGATTGATAAGAGGATCAAAGGTTATGGAGAAAATGCGGGAGAATGGAGCTGAGAAACTTATTAGCCACGGCACCAGGGGGGCAGTGTAGAGTGGGGATGGAGGGTTGTGATGGAAAGCCACTGGGGGGGCTGTTGCGCAGTGGCGCTCTTACAGCTCAGCAGTTGGCTTCCTGGCATGAATAGACTCTGCCTGCTCCCCCTATTGGTGAGAATCACACTTTGCCTCATTTGTTTTTCCTAAGTGCCGTACGACTGCATCTGGGAGCTTGCCCACAAAATGGGTGTAATTCTCTCCCATTTTCATATTCATTCGGTACTTAGAATTTTTTTGGTACGATCCCCCCCATTAAGTTTACCTAGCATAACTGTTTGAGAGTAAAGGTTCCATTTCATCATCATATTTTATTAAATTTTCATGTTTTGTTTACTTAAGGCTCTGCTTTTGATCCGCTGGGACAATCAAGAGGTCCTGCTCCACCTCTAGAAACAAAAAATGAAGATACGTAAGTTAGAGTACAAAACTATTTTACAACATGTGGATCTTAACTTAGAATAAATAAATATCCCCCTCAATAATAGTTAACCATTCATTATAATACAGCAGATCATTTTTGTAATGCTGAGATAAATTTTCATCGTTACCGCCTGGATAGTAAGCACAGAGATTGCGTGAAGGATCACACATCCATGATAGAATTTGTCTGCTTTTTCTTCCATTCATGAAGGGAAAATCTGACACATTCTTTTACTGCTATGCAGTCTTTCTCACCACATTTCCCCCTCTGCAGTGATGCTTTGTGGCTCAGTGATAAAAGTGACAGGATCAGGTCAACTGACCATTTTAAAGCCCACATACTCTAGCCTCCAGAGACTTGAGCAAATGATCCAGACTGGCACTTCAGTGTAGTCATGATGTGGAGATGCTGGCGTTGGACTGGGGTAAGCACAGTAAGAAGTCTCACAACACCAGGTTAAAGTCCAACAGGTTTATTCAAATAGTACAGTCAAATAGTGCAGTCAAATAAACCTGTTGGACTTTAACCTGGTGTTGTGAGACTTCTTACTGTACTTCAGTGTAGGACAGAGGAAACACTGCACTATCAGAGGTGCCATTTCTTTGGATGAGCCATCAAAGCAATGTCCTGTCTAATCTTTCAGGTGGGCATAAATGATCCTATAGCACCAATCAAAGAAGAACAATGAAGTTCTCCTTGCTGTCCTGGCCAAAATTTATCCCCCAAACCAAAATCACAAAAACAGTTTCTATGTTTATTATCATATTTCTAATTAGTGGGCACAAGTGAGGATTGTGTTGGAATAACACTCTCCACTTGCCTGGATGAGTGCAGCCCCAGCAACATTCAAGAAACTTGACACCATCCAGGACAAAGCGCACCACTTGATTGGCATCCCATCCACAAACATTCATTTCCTTCATCACTGATGCACAGTAGCAACAGTATATACCATCTACAAGATACAGTATATACCATCTACAAGATGCAGTGTATACCATCTACAACTCACCAAGGCTCTTTACACAGCACCTTCCAAACCTATGGCCACTACCATTTAGAAGGACAAGAGCAGTAGACATATGGGAACACCACCAGCTGGAAACTCCCCTCCAAGCCACTGACCATCCTGACTTGGAAATATATCGTCATTCCTTCACTATTGCTGGGTCAAAATCCTGGAACTCCCTCCCTAACAGTTCTGTGGGTGTATCTACACTCACTGCAGTTGTTCAAGAAGTTCACTTAGCACCATCTTCTCAAGAGCACTTTGGGATGGTCAATAAATGCTGGTCTCGACAGTGTCACCCACATCCCATGAATACATTTTTTAAAAGTATCTGGTTGAATTATGCCCTACACAATCAGTGTATTATTGTTTAGGTTAGTCCTTTGTTCTACTGTATACAGAACACATAGTATTATATACAATGTGTGGGTTTATATGGATAATATGCACTGTACTTGACAAATTATGCTATAACTTAAGGTATTAACAGTTATTATTTACTGTTATAAAGTATGTGCATTTTGGGTTCAACTTTATATTTAGAAAAATACCTGATTCTGAAAAATATTATCCTCGACTGGTTTTGCTGCAACCTTTTAATGGTCTTCCATTCATTGTTGCATTTATGTTTCCTTTCCACTTGCAGTTAATTTCATCTAACCAGATAGTCTAGAATATTTTCTGAATAGTTTTTAAAATATACTTTCATTGTAGGACTGGATATTATACCTATTTTTGTCAACCTGGCAAAATGTGTTAAAGCAATATTGCAGAAAATGTTGGTTGTCTGATGTAAATTATTATAGCCCGCACCAAAATTTATCATTATGCTTCGCATACAATCTTTTTCAGGCCAGAAGAAAAAGTTAAGAATTTAGAGAAGAATGTGAATGAGTTGATTGAAGAAAGTTGCATTTCCAACAGATGTGGTGACCTCCAGTTGGTAAGAATCTTACCTGGCAAACATATTCAACAAACATCCAAGATTGGCCAGCAGGAAAAGACAAACAGCTCCTTCAAGACTGCCCTACACCTCATGATGACTGAAAGATCATGACCAGACAAATCCCACTCCCATACCCCCACAACCATGTAATCTCCTGGGAGAGACAAAAACATAGAAAAAACACAACCAGTGAGTGAAAATATACTCTGGCAGATTCCTCTCTGATCCCCACAGGCTACCAAAACCAGTTTAGGAGATGGAACATTCTGTGTATAAAGCTGTAAGTTAAGTTCTGAACATGATATGAAAAGTTTCTGAAGAGAACAATAATTCCAGACATAAAGCGTTGGGATTCATGGGAAGGATTAGGTTTACTTCATGATTATTCAGCTGAATCAGAGGTTATGGATTCAAATTGTACTCTAGATCTCGAACATGTAATCTTGGCCGATACATCAGGTAGAATACTGAGTGTTGCATTATCAGTGCTCCTGACTTTTGAGCCATTAATTTTGAGCCCCAGTGTGAACTTTTAAGGCCCCCGTGGGAGATCTTGGGAGGCTTTGAGGCCCTTCCTTCCTGGCTGGCTTCAACTGTACACACAGGCTCAGGGGTGAGGGCGAGAGAATCAGCCAGAAGGTCAGCAGTAGCTAGGGGAGGCAGCGACTGTCAGATCTGAGTTCACAGAACACAGAGATCTGCACATGTGCAATGGCACCCTCTGCTGTTATCTGCTGGCTTTCAGGCAAGCTGGATCCTGCCCATTCCCCCTGCTGGCGAGAAATGGGTTTGGCCACATTTTTTTGACAGTCAGGTAAGATTTGATTTATAAGGTGCCCAAAAAACGGCACGAGTTTCTCCCATTTTCACACTCGTTTGGCACTTAGAATTTTTTTGTTAAGATTGCCCCCGTTGAGTTTTCAGTAGTTTTCTTTGAGACATATGTGATATTTAGATTAAAACTTTTAAACTATACATAATTCTTTTTGTACTGCCTAAGGCTCTGGAAAAAGCAAAGGAAGCTGGAAGAAAGGAGAGGATACTGGTGAGACAGAGAGAGCAAACAGCATCTTCAGATCACATCAATCTGGACCTTACTTATTCAGTGAGTTGGATATTGAATGACAGCCATCATGCTATGTTTATAAGATGCTTTGTGAGATTAAAATATAACACAAATATTATTCTTAACACTGATTACCAGAATATGGGTAAATATTTATTAGCATTGTTACGTATATGTCACTGAAAATGTTGTGAATTTTGGTGTAGCTTCAGCAATGGTTAATAGGAAATGAATTTATCTGGTTATTTAGAACTGTACTGCTGGAGTTGTAATAATGTACCAAAGCAGACCTATTTTTCAAATTACAGTAAGTCCTCATACATTTTCTTATTCGGCATAATTTTGCGTTAGTGCAACAGATGTAATGGGGCCTGTATGCACACTTAATATGGTGACTCTTGCTTTAGTGTTGTCATGTGCTGGGGCTGATGGAGCGTGCATGATCTGATTGTGTCATTTTGGAATAGCCTCTGTTGCTACCTGAGACTCTCTACCACCTGCCCCCTCCCTCCCCATGTGACCCTCCCACTCACCACATCCACTCTCTCCCACTCACTGCTTTCCTCCCTGACTCTCTCGCTCACCTTGTCCCTGCCCGACTATCCCACTTGTAATTTCCCTGATTGACTCCTCAACTTGCTGCTTCCCTTCTTGAACCACCCAGTTCAGCTCCTCTCCCTTCCTCCCTCTTGCTGCCCTTCTCCTGAATCCTTGCTCACAGTAAGAGTTTGGGAGAAGAAGCAGTGAGTGTGAGAGCCAGGCAGGGAAGTGACAAAAAAGAGAGAGAATCAGTGAGAGAGAGTTGACCTACGAGGGAGTCAGTAAGTGGGAGGTAAGTAGAAAGAATTTAGCATATTTCTTCTATCTTTTAAAATTTATTGTATTCTCATAGTCATTTCATTTACAAATTTAGGAACGTAACTTAAAGGGTTTAATGTTTTATTGAATGTTATTACAGCTTTTGTATTGGTTGTAATGGGAAAATCTGGCTAGCTTAAGGTTTCTTATCTAAAGTTGCACTTTTCAGGAACACTACTACAGTTTTAAGCAAGGACTTACTATATGAAGTTTTGAATTGATCCTTTAATGCAAGTATTAAAATTATGCAGCTTTATTTTAAATTGTGAATTTATTTTTCTCAGGTACTTTTCAATTTAGCCAGCCAATATGCAGCTAATGACATGTATGCAGAAGCATTAAATACCTATCAAGTGATAGTAAAAAACAAGATGTTCAATAATGCAGGTAAGATTGCAGTATTGTACATTTAAAAAAGATAGAAAGGTGATTTATTATGTTGAGCTGCATTTTATTTGTCAATAAATGCATGTTGAAAATATTGTGATTTTGTTGAGTTTTGAAGCTAATGACATTGCTTTTTATTATACTCTTAGAAAAATTGCTAAATATGGTTAACTTTAGCCATGGCTATGTTAGAAAACAGTATTCTCTATTGCTACTACAATATGTTGAGTGAAGTAATAATCTCCAGTAATTGTTGTCAGTGTATTATAAAGCTGATGTAACATCAAAAGCAAAATACTGTGGTTTCTGGAAATCTGAATATTGGAAAACTTAACATTTCAGGTCAATGACTATTGTCAGAGCAACACTTGGATGGTAAAGTGGTTTAGGGCTTTTTAAAATATATTTTTCAAGAAAAATCCAAAGAGACAAACATTAATTAAAAACAAAAGTTGTTTGCAACTTTCAGGATATTAAATAAACTGTTGCTCCTTAATGGCAGAAGCTATTCTAAGTAGTGTATCCTTAAATGTTAATTTAGCAGGAGTTGATGTAAATATAATTTTAAAAAACTAAAGCAACATTTACAAAGAACAATACAACACAGGAACAGGCCCTTCCGCCCAGCAAGCCTGCGCTGATGCATGGTTTCTATCCCTCTGTTTGCCCCCTGTTCATGTGCCTATCAAGATACGCCTTGAACGTTGCTAACGTGCCTGCTTTCACCCTCTCCACTGACAGTGTGTTTCAGGCACTCACCATTCTCTGTGAAAAACTTTTCCCGCACGTCTCCCCTGAACATTCCCCCTCTCACCTTAAACCTATGCCGCTTGTAATTGACTTTTTCATCCTGGGAAAAAGCCTCTGACTATCTACCCTATCTATGCCTTTCATAATTTTTGTAGACCTCTATCAGGTTGCCCCCCAGCCTCCGTCCTTCCAGCGAAAATAATCCGAGTTTATCCAATGTCTCCTCATGCCTAAAACCCTCCAGACCAGGCAACATCCCGGTAAACCTTTTTTGCACCCTCTCCAAAACATCCATGCCCTCTGGTACTGTGGTGACAAGAACTGCATGCAATATTCCAAGTGCAGCTTCACTAAACATAACTTGTCAACTATTATACTCGATGCACTGGTCGATGAAGGCAAAATTACCATATGTCTTCTTGACCACCTTATCCACCTGTGTTGCCACTTGCAGGGATCCATGGACTTATATGCCCAGATCCCCCTGTATGTCAATGCTCCTAAGGATTCTGCCATTTACTGTATAATTCACACCTGAATTTGATCTTCCAAAACGCATCACCTCACATTTGTCCGGATTAAACTCCACCTGCCATTTTTTTGCCCAAGTCTGCAGTCTATATCCTGCTTTATCCTTTGATAATCCTCGTCATTACCTGCAACTCCTCCAATTTTTGTGTCTTCCATAAATATACTAATTAGACCACCTACATTTTCCTCCAGATCATTTATATATATTACAACCAACAAAGGTCCCAACACTGATCCCTGTGGAGCAACACATAGTTACTAATCTCTATTCTGAAAAGCACCCTTCCACCGCTACTTTGTTTTTTATGACCACAGAACATACCTGCCATTACAATGTTATTGTTTGTGGCAAATATTTGCCAGAGACGGATGTAATTCAATTATTCCACAAAGTCTGCTTGTTTATATCATTTAAGAAACTAGATAACAAGAAAATTAAGTTAAGACAATGCGATATGCAATAATCCAGACAGTAATTCAATATTTTGAATTTTATGAATTTGTATATTTTTGAAAGGGAGTGAAAACTCTCATTCTTAGTCTTGATGGAATGATTTCAAGTTTGTGCTTGCAGTAAATTCTGAGCATCGTCGATGGCTATTTTAGATGTAATCTGATCTCATCCTTTCTCATTTATTAAATTCTGATAATAAAAAGTAATGTTTAAAATTGGGTGATCAACCTAATGCTTTTTGTTACTGTGGACAAGAAGCTGATGGCTACCTTGAAATTAACCCAGTTGTTCAGTTTAGAAGTGGAGGAAAAGTTTGATGGTCAAAAGGGGTTGAATGACCTTCCATGTAATTGTTAAGAATCAGATGGATGTGTGCAAAAGCATGTGATCCAGGCGGATTATGATTTGTACTATGATTTTCTTTATTGAGGTTGAATACCATGTGCAATGAACTTAAATGACCTGAAGGAAGTAACAATATAGTGACCATAACATGCTCACTCTACATTTCAAATGGGGGATAAATGTTGGTGAACAGAATTATGTATGTTATTAAAAGCTAATCTGTGACTTAAAAAAAAATCAGAAAACTTAATGGCTGGAATTTTACCGCGGGACGGGCGAGGCTTGCAGAACGGAATTCTCCGTTGGCCTCGGGCGGGATTTTACGAGCTTCGCCCGAGCAAGGTCGTAAAATCCCGGCCAATGTTTCATCAAAAGAGACAAAGAATATAAAAGCAAAGAGTACAGTTGTAATTATACATAGTGTTATTCAAACTCCATTTGGAGTATTATGTTGCCTTCCCCAAGAGGAAGGATCTACTGCAAAACCTTGGAACAAGTTTAGGCTATTAAGCCACTCAAACCTGTTCATGGCTGATCTGAACCTCAGCTCACCTTTGTTTCATAGCCCTTGATGCTATTACCCAACAAAAATGTATCAATTTCACAGCCTTTTGGGGAAAGAGGTCCATAATTCCATTAGTCTTCATTTGAAAAAGTGTTTCCTGATTTCACCACTGAAAGGCCAGGCTTTAATTTTAAGGTATGGCAGCTTGTTTTTGTTTCTCAGCCAGGGGATATAGTTTATCTGTATTTACTGTATTGAATCCTTTTATCATTTTAATAACCTAAATTAGAACACAGCTTAACCATCTCAATTCAAGGGAATGGAAAGCACATTTATGCAACCTGTCCCCATGATTTTACCTTTTAATGTTTGGTATTATTTTGGCTAATCTGTCCTATACGTTTGACAAGGCCAGAGTTGTCTTTCTGAGGTTTGGTACCCAAAATTGAACATAACACTCCATGTAGAGTCTGACAAAGGCATTGTACAACTGAAATATCAGTTCCGCATTTTTGAATTCCAACCTGCTCGAAATAAAGGCCAATTGCCTTTTTGATTAATTTTTGTTCCTGTGCATCAGCTTCTAGTAATTTGCATATATGGACATCAGAATCCCAATTGTTCCACAGCTGCTAGTCTGTCAATATTAAGACGATATCCTAATTTGTCTTTCTCAGATCCAAAGTGGATAACCTCACCCTTCCCTGCATTGAACTCCATCTACCATAGTTTTGTCCACTCATTTCCAAACATACAAATTAGGAGTAAGTCATTCGGCCTCTTGAGCCTGCTCCACCATTCAGTAAGTTAATGGCTGAGTTGACTGTGGTTTCAATTTCACTTTCCTTCCTACCCCTTGTACTCTTTGACTCCCTTGTCAATCAAGGATCTAACTCAGCCTTAAAAATATTCGATGGCCCTGGATCCACCTCTCTGCCGAAGAGAGTTCCACAGACGCACACGCCTGTGAGAGAAACAATTTCTCCACATTTTCATCTTAAATGGGAGAGCCCTAAAGTAGACATTTAGTGTATGTTCCTTTGTAATCTCCTGCTTCCATCTACACAAATTGCTGAGTCTCCTAATGTAGTGCCATCTGGAAACTTGGATATAAAGCTTTTTATTTCTTCATGCAGCTAAAGAATATGGTGGAAAGCTGAAGTCAAACAACCATTAAGAGGTTGATATAGACCTGGTATGAAAGGTTGATAGGTTTGGCTTGTGTTCCCTGAAGAGGAAGAAGGTCCAGAACAATAATATGTAATCTTGGAATTTGTACTAAAATGGTTAAAAATGAATCCAGAAAAATCATCAAAATTCAAAAATATGCTACCACAGATATATTATCTATTGAGAGTTTTGAAAAACGGCTAGTTACTTGGGAAGCAAGGATATTAATCAATTGGAGTAATGGCTGGAACTTGGATCAAGAAGAGCTGCCATTGTCAATAAATAAGCTTGCTGAATGGCTTATTCCTATTGTTAAATTTCAATGAAACATTTCAATCTTCTTCTATGTGAAAAAAAACTTTTAACGTCTTTAAAATGTTACTTTTACTGATAGGTCGGCTGAAGGTGAACATGGCAAATATTTATTTCAAGCAAAGAAATTACCCCAAAGCAATAAAATTTTATCGAATGGCATTGGATCAGATATCAAGTTCCCATAAGGAAATGAGGTGGGTGTTTAGTAGAACTATTATGGTGAAGCAGCTTCTTTCATTCACTTGTATGGAAAAGTTGCAAGCATATATATATTATGATAGTTTTACTTTTCTGCTGTTTCCCTGCATCAGTTGTGTTGGCAGATAATTTGACTGTGGAGCCTAACCTTGTTCTAATCAAATAGCTAGGTACAATGCTTCCCAGCAGAAGTTACTGGAAAGCAATCAGAAGATGGAACCCTGGCCTCTTATTTTTCCTTCTTTGTAGCCTAAAGTGCTGAAGTCAATTGTAATGCCTCAGCTGTTGCCCCAGGTGAAATCAGCACCTTGCACCTTCTGATTTGTACAACTTTATGCGCTTTGATGCTGTTTCAGACCTACCTCACCACCACTTTCATGATGAACAATAAACACTGGCCTTGGCAGAAATGTCAACATCCCATGAGCAAATAACAAATCACAAGCCAAGGAGGGGTGATGGGGATTTGCAAACTGGCATGAAAATTTTAAAATTGATATATTGCCAGACCAGGAACCAATTTAAACCAGGAAGCAAAGAGGTGATGGATAAACTAGACTTTGTGCGTTACAGTATGGGCAGCAGAGTTTTGGATGACCTCAAGTTAATGGAGGGTGGATGATGGGAGGTTGACTCGATCGGTGTTGGAATAGCTAAGTCTATAGGTAACGAAGGCATGGATGAATGTTTTAGCAGCAAATGAGTTGAGACAAGGGTAGAGTTGAGCAATATAAAGCAGATGGAAGTAGGAAGTCTTGCGGAAGGAGAGGCTATGTGATCAGAAACTCACCTCTGGGTCAAATATGACACCAAGGTTGTGAAAGGTCTGATTCAACTTCAGACAGTTGTCAAGGAGAAGGATGGAGGTTAGTTGCTCGGGAACGGAGTTTGTGGCAGGGACCAAAGAAAATGGCTTTAGTCTGCCCAAATTTCTATTCATTCATTCAAATCTTATTGCCAAAGAACATGAAAAAAATTGTGCTCAGGGATGAGAACTTCAGTTATGCACATAAATTGAAGAAGTTTGGACTGTTTTCCTTGGAGAAGAGATGGTCGAGAGGAGATTTGATAGAGTTATTCAAAATCATGAGGGGTCTGGACAGAGGGTAAAGGGAAAGCTGTTCCCACTAGTGAAAAGAAGGCACAGATTTAAGTAATTTGGAAAAAGAAACACTGGAGATATGAGGAGAAACTTTTTCATGTAGTTAACATCTGGAATGTGCTGCCTGATAGTGTGGTGGTGACAGGTTAAATCAAGGTATTCAAGAGGGAATTTAGTTATCTGAAAAGGAAGAATGTGCATGTTTATGGGGAGAAGGTGGGGAAAATGGCACTAGATGAATTGCTCATTCAGAGAACTGGCACAGACACAACAAGCCAAATGGCCTCCTGTGTTGTAATGATTCTGTGAAAATCTTTATTTTTCAGCTCTTATGAGGTATGGATGTAATACTGAAGGCTAGTTTGATACTGAACATCAGCTGTTCATAGTTTTTTTTCTTTTTATCAAAATATATATTTTTCTTTTCAATAGGATTAAAATAATGCAGAACGTTGGTGTTGTATTTGTCAAAATGGGACAATATTCTGATGCTATCACCTCCTTTGAGCATATTATGAGTGAAAGCCCAAATTTAAAAACCAGCTTTAACCTCATTCTGTGCTACTTTGCCATTGGAGATCGTGAAAAGATGAAGAAAGCATTCCAGAAATTGATAGTGGTCCCACTTGGTATTGATGAAGATGACAAATATCTTCCGCCTAATGTAAGTAAATTAAGAATTAAATGGCAATAAGGTAGCAGGTGCATTCTGATTATCTATGTAAAATTACTAGGAATGTATTATATAAATTGAAAAAATATGAGCTTATTTCTGATCTAAAAGTCAAAATTAAAATGAAAAACCAAAGAAACCATAATGATTATGTTTCATTTAATATATATTTAAGATTTTATTTGTCTTAATCATTTTTAATAATTGTTATTGTAATAATTTGGTTGCTATTGAGTTAGTAACTTCTATAGAATTTTCTTATAAACTTTCATTGTTGACACAGACAAAGCAATAATAAAGATTGGTTATCATTAAAATGTTTTAAAGGTCATGTTAAAGAAATTACACTTGCTTTATGAATCATCTAATATTTTACATGTTTGTCAAGTCAATACAACAATTTACTGTTAACAATTCAGTCACTTTTTGCATCTAAATTTCAAATTATCCAGTAATTCTAATTGGACTACATAACTATCACAAAGGTAAAATTTGGTACTCCAGAAATGGTCAGATAATTTGAATTAAACAACTTTTTAGCCTGAATTTTCAAGATGGCAAGTGCTTGGTGCCTGCCATCCTGAGAGTTGACATGCAATTCATCCCCACTGACCGCGACAGGCCCACTGACATTTTATGTTCAATTGAGCATTGATTGGCAGCAGGTAGAACTTATCTGCCCTTGTTCTGCCTTGGGGAGCTATCGCCTCCTCCCCAAGATGGAGATTTCAACTTTTCTCAGTTTGGAATTCTTCAAGCTATTGAGTTGGATGATCAACCATGATCATAATGAATGGTGGAGCAGGCTTGATGGGCCAATTGACCTCCTCTGGCTCCAATTTTCTGTGTGTCTATGTTCTGACCAGTACCCACCATCCTAAAAATTGGGTCTGGGGGGGAAAAGTAACTGGTGATTCAGTGGCCACTTAAGGGCCTTAATAGGGGCATGCTTAGGCTTCCCTTCCGAGGCTTTGTCAGCCCCATCATGAGATTGTGTCTGGGTCGAGCCCAGCCAGGATCCCAGAGGGAATCCCGTCCATGCAATTCTACACTCTTTCTCCCCTACCGCCAAACCTGCAGGGCTAAGCGTAACATTCTGACCTATGTAGAAGTTACAATGCTGTACTTGTGCTGATGATTTCATCAGCCATGACTTCCCAACATAAAGTAGGCTTACACGCACTTGCAACAAGCACCTTTCAAATCTGTTCAGATGGTGAAGGGTGAATACCAGGCAACCCCTCCCACCATCTGAACCCCTAACTTGCATTGTTCCCGCCGGATGAAAATTGTTTAAGACCTACCCGTGTGCTACATCAGTGGTTTTCAAACTTTTTTTCTGGCGAATGGCCGCCCCACTGACCAGGCAAGATGCTGTACTAATGCTACAGTCGCAATCTAAATAGAATTTACTGTACATTTAAAAATACACCTTTTTACCTTTTCCACTCATAAACTTGAATTGTATCAGACAATACTGAGCTTTTCCCCCTAATGCTGGCTATGTCATTGTCTGAGTTGAGAGATCCTTATTATCACACTGCCTTCTACAAAATGCGCTATGAACATCCCGCTTTTGCTTTGAACAGGACCACAAGACATCCTGTTTTTCTTTTGATAGGGACCACAGAAATCTCGCGATTTTTTTAAAAACAGGATACCCAGTAACCCATTTTCAACATCCCTGTGACCCACGTGCGGGTTGCGACCCCCACTTTAAAAAAACCCTGTACTACATGTTTGAGTGCTTCTACCCATATTAAGCATATCCTGTGTGAAGCTGCAAGATGCTGATTGATATACATGAGAGGGAGGTATGTAAGGTCTGAAACTAGAGGGCGTGGCAATCAGTGATTTTGACAAAATTCACATTACTGATTATGGAAGTAATGCGATGGGAGCTATTGGTGTCTGTACAGTTGATTAAGTGGTGCCAAGCAGTTGTTTAGGTTAATTAGATCATCCTTTGAGACCCTGTTTCTTTTCTTATAACAGCTGCATAAGTGCATTTGTTTCATAGATCATTGTATTTGTGTTTCAAGTCAAGTCCTTACTGCTCATTTGATATAACTTAATTTGAGCTGTATGTCGACCAAGTTTAGAATCATTGAGTGACATGATCCTGCAATCCTGAGTGATGATACATTTTATTTTGGTTACATCAGCCTGTTACTCATGTTGCAAAGGAAAAGAAAGAAGCATGTTTATTTATTGGTTTTCTTTCCTCTTGTCATTGACTCATGACCACGAGACGCAGAACATAGGATAATAGAGCAGAGTACTTTCTATTGCTGTCATAATTTGCCTAGATCCAGCTGCTATTGGACAGGCTGTATATTCATTCCATTCTTAGCATCCTTAAGTATCCTTTTGAGGTGATGAATAAGTGTGTGGTAGATATTGCATGTTTCTTGCATTTATTTCTCTTTCCAGTCAGTATGAGTTTTAGAGGTCAATGTTGAGATTGTTTTGATGCTTCCATACTTCTCTAACACTACCCTCCCATAACCCCCAAGAGATGTAATTCATACAATTGACATTTTATCAGCTCCTATTTTTGATAGTTCATTCTTCTCCTGTATAGATTACTTTCCTTTGCACCTCGAATACACATTGTGGGCTAGGTTTTATGGGACACTGTGTTCCCTACAACCCCCTCCTCACCCCCAACTACAAAGCCAGCTTCACTTCAGCCATTTTACACTCTGGGTGCTAATTGGATTAGGGCAAGACTTCTTTCTCCATCTGGGGAGTTCACAGTGGTTGTCTCTCCCTCCCAGGTTTCCAGTGCCCTCGACTTCACACTGATTCTTCAACCATGACAGTGGCACATATTTGACAGAGACACTCCTCTCTCCTGAATATGCAAGAATGTCCTTTTTGTTCCAAAACATTCTTCTCATTTTCTTCTGTTCACATGGAAAAACTCTAATTTCCCTTCAGTTTACAGACAGGCTTCTCTTTTTCCTACATCATAGAGACATCCCAAATCCCAGTATGTTACTTACGGGCCTTGTACTTTCAGCTAATGGAAACAGTTTGTTCTGGTTTACCTTATCCAAACCTGTCATAATCTTGTACACTTCCATCAAATCTCTCCTCAATTTCCATTGCTTCAAAGAGAATGAATGCCCCTTTTTCAACATAACTGCTTCATATACTGATGGTGTGGTTGCTGACTTCTGGTTTGGTTGGCCCATCTTGTCTAGAGAGACTATAGTGTTACTCTGGTCATTATTTCAAACTGGTTTATTAACACTAAATATAAGATAGTTACAGAATAGATAAGTCTCTCTTGAGCATGCACTGTTCCATCCTCTCTCCTGAATGTCTAGTTCACATGACTACTGATGTCATGTTACCTCATGGTCTACATCATTCATTACTATAACTATTCTGTTAACCAATTACACTATGTCTCCCCTCTAATATTCTATCAACTTCTTAACAATGACGTTAAACTGTGTTTTAAGCTATTTAAGTTGCATATCTGTAACTTCTTTTTACTGTTACAGATTCTACTCAACTCTTATCCCTTCACACCTCCCCCCCCCCCCCCCCCCCCTCCCCAGTCACTGCCGTGGGGGATTCTGTCTCCCACAGTATTCTCATGTCTCCCACAGTGATATTGGCTCCTTGAGAAGACATTTTGGAGACGTGGGCTCTCCTCTATTCTTTGGAGGACATCATCAACAGCGAAATGGGACAGCAGGTTTGCAGAACTGCTGGTAATCGGAGTGTAGACTTCAGGGCTGCTGAACATTTGGGACAGTGGACCATTTTCAAAGAGACTGATCCGAGAGAGAAGACTGAAGGACATCAACATCAACTTGAACTCTCTATAACTAAAAGAGAATAAATTAGGAGTCTCTCAAGAATCTTCTGCTCCCTTGAAACACGCTGGAGAAAGACGTGAGAAGATGAAGAATCTTTCAACTCTAATGAAGATGCTCTCAGTCACTGCTCCATTGAGAGTAAAGAAGGTATTGAAGATCTGAGATTCTAATGAAAATCTGGATGACGAGAAGAACAATGAAATTTCAGTAGGCATTGCAGGAAATGAGGAGATGACTTCCTGATGACATTTCGGAAAGAATGTTTACATTCTGTAGGCAGAAGTAACATTGCCACACTTTTCCCTGTGAATGGCTGCTCCACTGAGGGTAATGGGAAGAACTATGGTGGATGAGAAGATAAGGGAACACCATTTTCTACAATGGGATGAATCTCTAAAATTGTATTTCCTGGATAGGATTCTGAAGTTATAGAAGCTCTGGAGATACTATCTTGGTTTCTGTGCTAAAGGACAGCTCTGGTATGAAACAGATTTTCAGTTGAGACTGAAGTGTTATTTTTCTATTTGTTTATGTGATTGCGGGAATCACTAGCTAGGCCAACATTTATTGCCCATCCCAAGTTGCCCTTGAGAAGGTGGTAGTGAGCTGTCTTCTTGAACCGTTGCAATCCTTGTGGTGTAGTTACATCCACAGTGCTGTTCAGGTGGGAGTTTCAGGATATTGACCCAGCGACGGTGAAGGAATGACAACATATTTCCAGGTCAGGATGGTGAGTGGCTTGTAGTGTGTTATGTATTGTATACCTTGCCAGCCTTGCTGTACTTTGCAAGCCAGTGCACTATACAAGATATTGCAGAGTGCATTTTTTTGTAGTTCAACTGCTAAAGCAATAAAGGACAGTTGCAATATTAACCACCTCCTGTGCCTACCTGTGTGTTGAATGATCTTGTAAGAGAGCAGGATCAAAAACATAATAAACTGGCAACAAGGAAGATGGACTTTTGCGGTAAGGCCACTTGAAAAATGAATCTAAAGTAAGGTAACTTCATTTATCAACTGAACTGCACGACGGCTTTGAACTGTGTGGCAGAAAAAAAACTTTGAAGGAGTTCGAACAAAAATAAACCTGCAGCCTTTTTTTAAAAAAAGGAAACTAGAGTACAACAAGTTGTTTAAAAAAAGAATTGCAGCTGTTTGTAAAGCAACAGCACTTCGGATTGCCTTTATTTACGTTTTAAAAAGAACTCGGCGTTCAAAAATAATAATAACAGAAAAGAACTAAGAAGAAGAAATCATTAGTGAAAAAAGATCCCGATTGGCAACGAGCCAGAGGGAGTCCTGAGGTATGCGAAATATAGAGGGTGAAAGTCCCTGCCGAATGAAAAGAGAAAAATAACCTCTCAATTGCCCAGAAAGCAAAAGAGCAGATATTGTTGCTGTGCTTTAACCGGCAACTAACGTTTTAAAAATGTTTTAAAACAGAAAGCAGCCATGTTGGCGGTGAGCCCGCCAAAACTTGGAAATGCAGGAAACTTGCAGCAGAGAAAGCTGACAGCTGCAGTGACAGCTTGAAATTAAAAAAAAACATCATTTACAGTTCTTAAATCGGCAACACTTTGCAAGCGTCAACCACAAGAAAAAAGAAACAGCCACAGGCAAGAAAATTAGAAGAGGTCCTGGATAGGGAGCAACTCTAACAGAGGTCCATTGGCAACAAGGACCTCAAAGAAGGAGGGCAACAAAGACCTCAAAGAAGGGCAATGAGAGACCACAAAGATGGGGGGGCAACGAGAGACCCAGAGGAAAGGCAACAAGAGACTCCAGAGTGGAAACAAGTCAACACTTTGCCAGAGACAGACTTGGCCAACAGTGAAACCGAAAGAAAGGACAAAGACTAAAGTTCTGTCGCAGGCAGAAAAAGAGCCAGAAAATACAAATCCGACACTGAAGTACAAAGAACTTGAAGATGGAAAAGCCAAGCTGAATGAAAAGATTTGAAATCTTGCTAAAGCATTTGAAAGTAAAATAACAAACAAATATTTGGCTGAAGTTAAGACCAGTGGAAAGTTCCATTTGCGAAATGTTTGGGTCCAGCAAGAACATAACGGGCACCAAGAGCAAAATTAGATCCGAATCTAGGAAGAAACAGATTGCACTTTCTCCTTGGAAGGAAGGGGGAAAATCCAGAGTGTCTGAAAAAGCAGATGACTTGTTAACAAAAGAAGCACAGAGTGCTCTACCATTCTTCCACATGTGACCGACTTCGATGTAGAAGAACTTAAGACCATCTGAGATTTGATATTGGGGGAGCAGGGGTAGGAAGTTTAAAAAAAAAATTGTATTGTGGCAGAAAGTAAAAATTGTATTGTAACACTCTGTTAGAAAAGAGGAAAACTTGCATGCATAAAAATGTAATGGTGCTCAGCAGAGCAAGAGTTAACGTGGGTCTGGAGAATAGCACGCCCATGCCAAGATGTTTACAGTCACATGGTAAAAATCTCCAAGAAAACAATCTAGAAGCAACACCCTGTAAATAAGCAGCGAGCCTGCATGATGAGTGCTCCACCATGCATGGCCACACCTTGAACTATAAATAGTTAAGGTGAACACCTGTGTTCTTTTTTGAGACATCTACCCTTTTTCCCTAGTTCAGAAAATGTTTTGTTAAACTGATATTTCCAATAAGTGGGGAAGAATATGTTATGTATTGTATGCACTGGAGGAACTTATCAAGGCTCCTTAGATAGCTCCTTCCTAATACAAGACTACTACCATCTAAAAGGATGAGGACAACAGACACTTGGGAACATCACCACCTGAAAGTTCCCCTCCAACCTACACAACATCCTGGCTTGGAAATATACTGCCATTCCTTGTCGCAGGGTCAAATTCCTGGAGCTCCCTCCCTTAACAGCACATCTATTGCAATGGTTCAAGAAGGCAACTCACCACAAGGGCAATTACGCAATAAATCTTGGCCTAGCTAGTGATCCCCACATCCCAAGAACAAATTAAAAAACTCTAGTTGGGCCGAACCAGAGCATCGTAAAGGTTCAGCACAACTTCCTAATTTTATACTGCGCCTCTAGTTATGAAGCCCAAGATCCCATATGCTTTACTAACCATTCTCTAAGTATGCCATCTTCAGAAATCAGTGCCCCCCCCCCCCAATTATTGTTTTGAAACCCTTACTCACAATTGATGTTAAATTAACTGGGTTCTTGTTCCTGGGACTATTGCGACAACATTTCTTGAACAAGGATGTCACTTTTGCCACTCTTCAATCCTCTGGCATTTCTCCTATATCTAGGGAAAATTAGAAGATTTTGGCCCTTCCAAGATCTCCATCCCCACTTCCTTCAGCAACCTGGGATGCAAGCCATCTGGATCAGGTGTCTTATCTATCCTTGATATAGCCATCCTTTCCAGAATCATCTCTCTCTCAATTTTCAGCCTATCCTTTGCTTCTACTATTTGCACTTCTAATATTTTGTCAGATTCCTCCTCCCTAGTAAGTGTGGGTATAAAGTACTTATTAAGTATTCTAGCCTTGCCATGTACCATAAAGAATATATCACCTTCTCTAACTATCCTGTTACTATTTATGTTGGCGATTGAAGTTTTTTAGTGTTCCCTTTTATGGTAACCACCATTCAAATATATTCTATTCTTGCTAGTCTTATTTTCCTCCACCACCCTTCTCAACCTATCTTATTTGACCTGGTTCTCATTTGAAGAATTCACTTGACGTGCATCATATACCCTCTTTTTTAAAAACAAAATTGTTTCTTTATAACTTCTATCTCCCCCATCATCCAATGAGCCCTGTTTTTGGTTCCTCTTGTTTGGAACACCCTTGTTAGAATATACCTAGTTTGTACCTGAAGCATTTCTTCCTTAAAAATCACCCATTGTCCCCTTGCAGTTCTTCCTGTCAAGCTTTGGTTCCATTTTAGACACCTTTTCATCAGCCCTCTTCCAATTTAGACATTCTACTTTATATAATTCCTTGCTTTCCTCCATAGTCTAAACCTCATGATAGGATGATCTCTCTTACCCAAGTGTTCACCCATTGGCCCACTTATTTCCTAAACTAGATCCAGTGATGCTATAAATATAATATTTTTTGTTTCAAAGTGAACTTATCTCTTTGCAAATTATTTTAATTTTTAGGATGATCCACATATGAATCTGGTGATTGAAGCCATCAAGAATGATCCACTCAGACAAATGGAGCGAGAACGGTAGTATACATTTGCTGTATTGAAAATTAGCATGTCACTTCTTTAATTTGCACTTCTGGAGCAACAAGTTATCTCTGTGAACTTTTAAACTTCAGGCAACCAACAACAAGAGTGCCTTTTCAATGCTTTTTTGTCATATATTCTCTAAGCTAATAAGCAGTTATTCGATATTTCTTAGAATGCAGATCACAGTGCCAGTTATTGATGTTGATTTTCCTCATACTTCTATATTAATACCATATTCCTGTGGAGGAATCATGGGGTGTGATTCTCCCAAAAAAATTCCAAGTGTTGGATTCGCATAAAAACTGGAATAAATCCTGCTTGTTCTTTCAGCGGGACTTTCAAAATGAATCTTCCACACTCTGTGCACTGCAGAGTGCACTAGCGTGAACCTCATTAAAATCAGGCAGCGGGACCTATCCCTGCAAAGTGGCAGCAAGACCCCTCAACCTCACCGATCTCGCCATCTCTGGTCCCACCCTTTGGCACTGCCCATGCCTGGCAGTGTCATGGTGTACCATGGGCATTGGCGCTTTGCCCCTTGGCAGTGCCAGGGGGCAGGCTGGCACTGCCCTTACCCCGACCTCCTGGGGGGGGCCTCACTGGCCCCCCTTTTAACTCCCGTGAGGTCGGGCCGCCAGCCCCCGGCTAGTTGTAAACCCCGCTGGAGTGAAACACTCCTGGTGGGGGTGGAGACTCTCGTGGGCCCGGAGACTTCAGTCCCAGGCCCGCTAATTATGTTTAAATCAATATTTAAATTAATTTATGCAGCTCCGCACCGATTTCTGGCCCGGAGCTGACAGCATCGGAAACACGCTGAGGCCCTGGAGCCCAGCAGGAAGCCCACAACAAGGCCTCCGCTTAAGTCTCCCGGGAGAATCACTCCCATGGAGTTAAATTTTTAATACAAGTACTTTTTCAAATGGGAAATTCTTATCATTAAATAATTATTAATTGATCTGCTTTTGGAGGAATTATTTATAAAGATGAGAAAAATGCCACAATAGGCAACCATTTTAGTTGTATGTTACAACAATGTTAAAGATTCTGTTGCAAAGACAAATGTAACCAACTATGTTCTATATATGTTTAATTCTACAGGAAAGCAATGGCAGAGAGGTTTATTATGACAGCGGCTAAGTTAATAGCACCTGCAATTGAAGCATCGTTTGCATCTGGATATGACTGGTGAGAGTTAATTTGGATTAGTACAATAACTCTGAATAGACTGTCTTAATCAAGTAAATTACAGGAAATGGTGCATTGAAAATCCCTGGGCAGGATAATTGGCTGGGATTTTATGCTAAACTGGAGACCCACCAACTCCAGGAGTGAATATCATTCAGGTGGCTTGTCCCGCAGCCACTTAATGGTCAGTGGGCAGTTAGGTGGCTTGAAACAAACCCTCCCTTGTCCTTCCCCACTCCTTCGTGGAAGAAAGTCCTGCCTCCCAGAGCTGCTGGCCAGTCAAATGGCTGGCGACCCTCTGGTTCCACAGCACCACTGGGAGCAGTGGCCACTGCTGGGATGGCATCCAGTCTCTGATGGCGATTGTTGCTCAACATGAGGTAAGTGGGAGCATCGCCCCAAGGTGGCGATGCCCAGGCTCTGTGGCAAGTTGGGGGGGGGGGGGGGGGGGGTGGTAGGAGAACTATTGGAAGAGGGCCACCAGGGGGCCTGCCACTGGCCCAAGTCTTAAAGATTGCTGGACTTTACAGTGGCGTCAGCCATGGGAAAAATTGCAGCGGGACAGGAAGAGGCCTCTAACTGGCATTAGCAGTGCATGCAGATTTATGCCCAATTTTATCTGTGTCCACCTGCCAAATAGCCCTTGAGGGTGAGGGGGGCATAAGATTCAGTCCAATTATGTCAATTTGCTTTCAAATAAGAGACATTAATTACATCATTATAAAAGATGCAGTGCTCTCCAGCAAAGAAGGCACGTGGGTAATCTGCACTTCAATATCTGTTAATGTTCTCCTTGAGTTGCTATCAAGAAGTCTTTGAATATAGCCTAGGTCTAATATTCTTTCCTGAAGCCTGGGTCAGGTTCAGAATTGAGTTTTTGGTGAGTTGTGCTTTTGAACTAAATGTAATGTTCTGTTACACCAGTGCATTGTGTCCAGAATGAATTCAATTTCAGCAAATTCCATTTATATTGCACCTGTAATTATTACGAGCATGCCGTTATTGCGGGTGGTGGGGCCAAGGTACTTTACAGAAGGTGTGCCAGAAACACATGCCAACTTACAAGGGCGAGATTGGAATGGGGACCAAAAGCAACAGACTTTGAGGAGGGAGAGATGGAGACCAAGGGGTTTATGCAGTAAAATTCTAGAAATTAGAACAAAAACAAAATACCGCTGGTGCTAGAAATCTGAAATAAACACAAAAAATGCTGGAAATACTCAGCATCTGTCCAGAAATTAGAAATCAAGTGCCTTAAGGCTTTGCTACCATTGAAGGGGTACAGAGGGGAAGGCACCCAAGAAGCTAGAGTCAGAGTTGCAAAGGTTTTAGAGGAACATAATATGGCTGATCTTCCAATAAATCAGTGCCAAATGCTGAAATTGTTTTTGTGGACATCACTGTACACATTTTGCAAGGAATATTTGCTCCAACCAGCTCCTGCAATTTTTGACTCACCATTAAGAGCAATCAGCCATCCTTTATTTGCTGCCTACTTGTCTGGTTTTTGCACTGCTGAACCTACTAACATAGAGAACTCCTTGAAATCCTTTATTGTGTATAGGGATCCACTCCACTGCCAATATAATTGCAAAATGTCAGTGGTTGAGCACAACCTTGATTTGCTGGAATTTCAAAATCAGAGTTATTGAGTGTATTTGAACTTGTATTCCATTTTAACTAATGCTTTGAAATACAACAGTGGAATTTTCCCATAAGTTGTCAGTGTTAGGCTGTGACTGAAAATCAGCATGCATCTCTCTAGATGCACTGCTCAGTTTTCAGACCAGATGTTGACCCACTGCCCCCCCCCCCCCCCCCCCCCCCCCCAAACAACCGCTGGCAGTATCACCGGCACATCCCCCCCATTGCCCCCCTGCTTACTACCAGTTTGGCAGTGTAAACCTGTGCCAGGGCACTGCCCGGGCATATACCTCTCCCACTGGGGGCTATACTCACCTTGGTGCCCCTGGCGGGATCCCCTCAATTGTTTCCCATCTTAATAAAGCTGTTGTGAATATTCAGTGAAGAGGTTCATGTGACAGTTGGCCCTTTAATGATATGTTGATTCAGTAAAATGCATTTAAAAGGGCAGGAACCTTGTTATGTCGCCGGTGGGGAAAAATCAGGAAATGAGATCTTGCCGGTGAGAATCTCGTTTCCTGACTTGTCGTGGTATTTTTGCACCTACATAGTCATTCTTGCTGATGGCGAATACATGTGCAAAATTGCCCCCAGTATTCATAATGTGCGAACTTGGCATCACAGTGGGTTATGAAATTAATATCTTATGATCATGGGTTTTAATGAATATCAAATTGTTGCACCAAACCCTCCTCTCTAAAGTCTGAAGAAATATGTTGGGCCAATTAGCTTTATGATGACTATTCACACCATAGTTTAACCATATTTGGTCGTAGGTCTTTGGAATTGTCTTCCTTAAAGAGAATTGGAGGCTAGGTCATTGAATATATTCAAGGCTGAGTAAAACAGATTTTTGATTAACAATAATCAAGGGTTATTGCGGGTGGTGGTTGCAGACAGACAGAAAGCAGAGATATGGCCAAATCATATCAGCCATGACCTTATTGACTTGTGCAGCAAGGTCAAGGGGCTGCATGAACTACTATTCCTTTTTCTTATGTTTGGCATTCTCATTCCAAAGCTTTGAGAAATTGAAACCTGACATTGTGATGCTGTGAGGTTTGACACAGAGTATTTTCATGAGAAACGTACTGTACATCTAACCAAGGAATGTTAATCTTGATGTAGAGTTCAAAAAATGGAAACATATTTCATGCTCTATCACTGATATCTTTAACTTGATTCGTAAATAGACCATCGTAGTTCTCTTCCCTACCCTAAAATAACTAAGTTAAAATGTAGTGTGTAAGGAAAATGGCTTTTAAGCAATAATTCATCTTTGAAATTGTTAATTGCTACAGGTGTGTGGAAATGGTGAAGGCTTCCCAATATGTTGAACTGGCTAATGACCTGGAAATCAACAAAGCCATTACTTACCTACGACAGAGGGATTTTAACCAGGTAACACAAGATGACACCATTGTTTTTTCTGTTGAATACATGTGAGCTTTCCCAAAAGATGGACCTTAATTTATTCTTTATTCAATCTCCACACACCTCCAATAACACTATGTAAACAGAAAAAAAAAACTACTGGAAAATTGCCTTATAAGAATTTGATTACACTTGTGTTTTGCAATTATCAAAACGAGAACTACATAATCTGAGGATAAAGTGCAGGAAGTGTCCAACAGAGTGATATGCGTTTAAAAGAGAAAGTTATATTAGTATTGCTGGTGTGCTTCTTCAGCAGACCACCCTTTGAAAGTTCAGTCTTTATGGCATGCAAAGAGTTGACCCGTCGTAACTTAGCATTTTAATTCTTGTTTCCTTCTGGAAAATGTAAATTTCCATTTTAAATTATCCATCTATGGTTCAGTTTATTAATGATGGCTTCATGCTTTTGCCAATTATTTTCAAAAGCTTTATCCCTCCCAAATTTTTGTATGATTGTATGCGCAAATTAAATTGCAAGAAACAACAACATGAGCTATGAATTCTTTCTAGGAAATGTTCCATTTAGGACAGATATTTGGAGTTTCTTCTTCACAAAAATATTAATTAATGCATGAAACAGAAAGAGTACTGAAGACAAAAGTCCTGGATTCATTTAAGAAGCAATTGGATGCTGCAAGAGTACTTAGTGATCTTAGCTAATACCCTTTCTCCTCCACAACTACCTTGTGAAATGATTGAAAATGAAAAGAGCAAGTGGATGGCAATCTAGGAGAAATCATTAGCAATTAAAAGGGATAAGAAAAGAGAAATTATGGAGTCGGGGTGGGAAATGTGTGACAATGAAGAGGAGGGATGGATAGTAATAAAGGGAAAGAGAGAAGAGGCCAAACAAAGAGCAGTGCTTTGGTTGGGGAAAAGTTCAGAGAAATTGAGTGCCACTTTGTGGTGGGGAAAACAGGCAAGTTGAGCATGAATGAAGAAGGACTGTTAGCTTTAGCTGTACTGGAGATGAGTGTATTACTAGTACAAATTGGGAATGTTACTTTTTTTAAAAAGAAGTATCTCCATGACAGGGTAAGGAGGTAGGGATAAAAGCAAATTACTGTGGATGCTGGAATCTGAAACCAAAAGAGAAAATGCTGGAAAATCCCAGCAGGTCTGGCAGCATCTGTAAGGAGAGAAAAAAAAGCTGATGTTTCGAGTCCAGATGACTCTTTGTCAAAGCTACCACTTTGCTGACCGCTTTGACAAAGGGTCATCTGGACTCGAAACGTCAGCTCTTTTTTCCTCTCCTTACAGATGCTGCCAGATCTGCTGAGATTTTCCAGCATTTTCTCTTTTGGGTTAAGGAGGTAGGGAACTGAGCAAAACAAAATGAACAAAGTGAAAAGGGAGTAGAATGCCTTGGTGAAGAAGAGCATTTTGTAGGGGGAGTGGGTTGTTAAGTTACTGTTGCAGTCATTTTAAGGGAACTTTGTTCCTTTTCATTGTTCAAAAATCTATCAATTTTTAGACTATTGTAACAATCCTGAACCAGACCCCCAAGGGCACCTTGATCTTAGCGCCAAGATACAGCTTCCTCCCCACCCCCGTCACAATGGACATGGTGAACAAGGGGAACACTCTCAACTGCTCAGCACAGAGGGGCATCCTCCTGCAGGCCCTACCCCTTGGCACTTTCAACCTCCCTGGCACTGACTCCCTGGAAATTACACCCTGACCTTGCGTCTTGGACTCCGAGGGGGGGTGCATAGAGAGGTATGTGCTGTACCCATGTGCCCCTTTGCTTTTGTCAGGCTTTAGAGGGAGCATCCCCCAAGGGACTTGGGCCTTGGGTGGGCTTGGGGGAGAGGGTTGACCTCAGGACTTTTCCCCAGGATGGGGCTTTCGTGGCTGGATTGCCCCTTCTAGCCCTGGGAAAAATGAAGATCACTCTTAACATGGTGATCTCAAGCAGATTTCAGTTCAAAATCTTAATTCCAGTCTGTGTACTGTGAAACCCTTGAAATGCCCTCGTCATTTTAATATCCATGCCCCATGGACACCTGGAAGCTTTCAAAATCACAACAGCACTCCATCCTGCAGAAGGATTGCCCTTTCTCTCGCTCAGAAGCCCCAGATATGAGAAGACCCCTTTGCAGTCCACAGACTGACAGGAGATGCTAGTTTCTAGATGCTAGTAGGGGGATTCCCTTTTGTAGCCTGAATGAGCAACAGGTGCAGCCTGGCCACTTTGACCTACTCTGATTTACAGCTGCACAGCAGATCAGACAGTTCATTGTAGACACAATCCAACGAGCCTAATGGACCTCATTCTACCAGACCTGTTCAGTGGGCTCCATTCTTTTAACAGTGCATTTTTATTCGGGTCTCTGAGCCTTCGTAAAGCTTTGTGTTCATTCAATGTCATGTTCCATTGCCTTCAACTAGCCTTTGATAGACAGGTTAGATCAATTACCCACTAGCCAGGAGCTTTGTTTGTTTTTCTTTACCTTCACGGTTGAATGCATCACAAATGCCTGCCTTTGTTCCTAACCACAATGGATAGAAACATTCTGCATTTGATTGATAAGTTGGATCCATTACCCACTAGCCACGAGGTTTCAGTTCTTCTTTTCTACGTGCATTGTTTAGCAAACACTTGACCTGCAACCAACCGAAGAGAGCTCCTCTTCCTCTAGTTCACCTTGTGGCAGGGCTTCACCTCTTTCCATAGCCAGATTGTGAAGGGAAGAGCAAACTGCGATCATGTGTCAAACTCTCTCCAGTGAATATTACAGAAAGTCACCTGAGTGGTCCAAGCATCTGAATCACATCTTCAGAAGTTCTATGACTTGCTCCATGAGGGAGCATGTGGTGGTGTGAACAGCCTTTCCTCAGCTGGAGTCTGAGGACAATGCACTGGAGTCATTAGCCAGTGTTTAAGTGGGTTGCCCTTATCCCCCAGCACCATTCCTGCAGATTTTCTGGCCCCCTCAAAGATCCTAAGAACCTGGGAGTGACTGAGGATGTAGGAGTCATGGCATCTCCCAGGCAATCGTGCACAAACATGCAGTATTTGCTTTTGATGGTCGCACACCAACTGCATATTAATGGAATGGAAGCCCTTGCAGTAATGAACATCAAGGACTGCTGCCAGGAAGCCTGAATAGCCACATGGGTGCAATCTGTTGCTCCCTGAACTCTTGAGAAGCCAGAGATAGTTGCGAAACATGTGAATCTCTGAGCCCAGCTATCCTTGTCCAGAACAAAGTTTACATGATGATGGACCTTCCTGTAAAAGGCATTGGTCACCTTCTGCATGCACCTATTTGTTGCTCTCTGGAAAGACCCAGAGACAAAGAAATTGAGTGCTGCCGTTCGAGCGGTACAGTGGCACAGTGGTTAGCACTGCTGCCTCACAGCGCCAGGGACCCTGGTTCGATTCCTGCCTTGGGTTGCTGTCTGTGTGGAATCTGCATGTTCTCCCCGTGTCTGCATGGATTTCCTCCAGGTGCTTTGGTTTCCTCCCACAATTCGAAAGACGTGCTGGTTAGGTCCATTGGCCATGCTAAATTCTCCCTCAGTGTACCCGAACAGGCGCCGGAGTGTGGCGACTAGGGTTATTTTCACAGAAACTTCATTGTAGTGTTAATGTAAGCCTACCTGTGACACTAATAAATAAAGAAAAAACCTGGGCCACATGTGGGGCAATAGACCCCCATGGGCTATCGACGTCAATGGCTGGGATAGCATAACAGCCATTGAACTGATTGGTTTGTTGGCCATTTCAGAGGGCATTTAAGAGTCAACCATATTGCTGGATCTGGAATTACATGTAGTCCAGATCAGTTAAAGATGGCAGATTTCTTTCCCTAAAGAAATTTGAATTTATTGAATTCAAATTTCACCATCTGCCATAATGGGATTAGAACTCGGGCCTGAAAGCTTGCGTCTGATTTAACTATGGGAACAGATGAAATTTGTCGTGTGCACCTCCAGGTGTGGGAAGAGAAACAACAAACAACTATGTAGCTTTTTCAGATTTGATGTTGGGCAACTGAATTGTGCCTATCCCTTTCAAAGCACAGATTTAAAGATTTGGCTTGCTGTTGCTCTTTGGGCAACAGGGTGTGCGTCCCGTCTACCGTATCAACAAATGAGAATGCGTTCCAGGAAGGAGCCCCAAAATCCTGCTTGGCAATCTACACATTTCATGATACCTCTCCCAGACAGAACCAGACTTACTTTTGATTTTGGAAGATGCCATTTTGCCTGTGTGTCGAGGTGGTGATGCTTCACTTGCATTCCAGGACAGAGTTCAACCCTGCCTACCTCACTGTCTGCGTGCCCCTGATTTATCTGGAGCCTCATGGTGTGCAGGTAGAGATGCCATCTCCAGCCTCCCCCACTAATTCTAGATCCTGTTGTTGTGGTGGAGATTGACACATTTCCCCCGTTAGCCCTCCCTACCCTGAGTCCATTACTTGCAAGGCGCCCATGCTTTACATGGACTTGTACCCATCACATCTGGAGGCCGTGTGCATTTACAGGACACCCATCCACCCCACCATCGCAATGCCCAGCGACATCAGTTATAGATCAGTACTGCACACCAAGCTGTCCATTTTTCCTTTGAAACTCAGAGCCCTTGACTCCTTCCTGCAACTGAGATACGCCATGCTTCCAATGATTGCTCCAGCTGCATGCCCACTGCATTTCTGCACTGTTAACTATCTTTGACTTGAGTGTGATGTCTACATAGCCCGTGGACTACCAGACATCTATAATTTCTTTCCATTTCACAGCAGGCATGTTTGCACTCTTGCTAGATTCTCCACTCCCACGCGCCACCAAACCAGCTGTGGGCAGGATGGGAGAATTTCGCCCCTGCAAGCAGACCTGTGAACTATAATTTTATTCCACTTACGGTGCTGACCATAATTAGAATCATCATTTATAAGATACCAGGTTATCCAACTCAGGATATAAATTATGTCCTAAGGACCCCTATGAATCCATCCAGATAAACACAAAATGTTACATTTCACATCCGTAACAATTTTCTTTCCAGTACAAAAAATTATTTTAAGCTTTTTACTCTTATTTTTGGATCTCAAGTTCTAGATTTATTTATCAAATCATAAGAAATTTAGTTTTAGTTTAACCTCTTTTCACATAATTAGTCATATGTTTGTTACAGTTATTTAGTATTTCTCAAATCACGTGTTTAGATTTTCAGCAGTCCAGAGATGTAGCTTGAATTCCAGTTAACAATATTTGTCCATTTCAATTTCCAACATCTATTATAATCTATCACAGGCTAGCATTAAATGTGAATTAATTTTAGTTTAGTCCCTGCGTCTCAATATTAGTTTGATTTTAGTACTAGGCATCAAAGAAATTCTATTCTATTTTGGTTCGCAAAAATAATGAGTCCATGTGATATATGTGTATTGACGCTGAACAATTGCTTCTGATATTTTAGCAGTATTGCCAAGTCATTTTTTTAAAGTATTTTTTAAATTAAAAGTTTCTATTTTACCCAAAATGCAACAGATCCCAAAAATCTAGTATAGTACAGAGTAATCATTACCCGAAAATAACAAAAATACAAAAGAAAAACACCACCCCAATAGTTCTAATGGGGGACTTTCCTCACCCATAATGAGGACTTCTAAGGCCATCCCAACCATCTCCAAACCACACCACCTACGCACCACCCTGCTGTGGTAACACTCATCTAAAAATTAAAGTGAAGGAGACTAAAAATTGTACTCTCTCAGAGCAAGTGCAAGGATTACAGCAGACAGAAAATAAAACAGGTAAATACTGCCCTCAATGTCAATCCTCATGTCATACAACCAAATCAGCATGCTCCCCAATGGAAAATGGGAGACCCACAAACAATCCCCTGACATGGAAATATTTCTGTATTGCAAACACTGAAACCCAAGATTTAGCACATGACATAGAGCCAGAAGCAGGGCTGGCAGACCCACCCACCCTGCTCCCGGTACCAATCATCAAAACCAAGATTCAGTGCAAATGACAATGCACATTAGACCTCGGCCACTTATCGTGTCAGAGCACGCCGGTGGATAAGTGCCATTAAAACAAAAAAATAAACAATCTGATTTTCGCAGTAGAACAGGAAAATAGGCGACAAACTCTTCTGTGCACCCTTGTCAGAAAGAAGAAAATATCAGAAAATCAGGAGTATAATCACAAGGGAACAAGGGCAGAAACATAGGAAATAGAAGCAGCAGTAGGCCAAACGGTCTTTCGACCCTGCTCCTCCAATTGTTTTGATCATGGCTGATCATGAAATTCAATATCCTGATCCCCCCCCAGCCTGCCGCCATATCCCTTGATCCCTATAGCCGCGAGAGCTACAGGTTGAGGATTAATGATGACCATCCACAAAGGCTGAAAAGCCATGACAGGAACGTTGAGCAACATCCAGGATCCATCCAGAGTTCCATTGAATCCTCTGCACCTCTGCCATGTTGTCATCTCGAAGCTCTGGTATAAAGCGGACGGTGAGGACCTGTCACGTCCGTCCTTCTCCAATCCTCTCAGTGAACACCAGGAACAAGTACAGCGTAAGACTAGTGGTCAGAGTCTTTGACTGACCCCAGGCCTCGAACACTGGGTACAATGTGCTCCATCAAACTTGACACCCAGTCCTCAAATTGAGATTGTGAAAGGATGGCAGCTAGTTCTCGAATTCAGCCGGGAATTCATCCCCAACTTCCCTCAGGGGACCGGGCACATAAATACTCTTTCTCTCGCCCCATCTCCCTGAATCAACTAGTATGGTCAACATACCATTCAGCAGGATTTCCAAGAACTAAAGGTGAGCCTTCAATGAGGAAACTGACAGGATTCTCTTCACCGCTTTATTCATTCTCTTTAGGATCGCTTGCAGTTCATCAATATGAGCAATCTGTGCTGGGGAACCAAGACCATCATCCGCAAATTCACTCATAATGGTTGACATCATCTCGATGTCATCAGCATCACCAGCGAAATCGCCATTGCAAACTGGGACTCACCCTGGCTGCATCCGACTGCCTCAGTCAAACAAGGATTTTTAAAAACTTAGCTACTCTTCGCCAAAATTCAGCCAGGATGTTGCAGGAATATAGCACAGATTATGCACATCAGGATCGGATAATTATGGTTGTGCATTCGGATAAAAAATGGATTAAAATCTGAGTAGCGTCAGAGCTTGCAAAAATGCTGCAGCTCTGGCACCTACATCACCTGACCCCACCCCCCCTGCCCCCCTCCACCACCAAGTCATTTTAAATGAATTGATGCTTGAGATAAAATAGCAAAGACAGGCATTTCAGAGAAAAGCATTGAGCTGTTGTTTGTTTGTTTTCCCAGAATAAAATCCAAAGGCCAGTTGGTTTCGATAATGACTTTTTCCCTCTTTCCCATTTTAGTATACCATTTAGTAAGTAATTCAAAAAGTAGTTGGACGCTACCTTTTTTTATAGATTGGTTGGTGGAGCAAGAGGAATGTGGAATACAATTAAAAGTAGCGGGGTGAAGTTGTGTTATCCATGGGCTGAGAATATTCCTTACAGATCTGCAAAGTGAACAGTTCAATGTGTGATGTTATATTTCATAATATTGTTAGTATTGTTTTAAATTTATATAATCTAGCACGTGTGTTTTTTCAGCTGCATCCTAATGCATTCATGGATTAAATTTATATTTATTTTAGCACTGTTATTTCATATAGACGGAATTCTGAGTTTGCTCTCTGAGTAGAAATAAAATTAATCTTTTTAGTTATCTGACCAGGTTTCTCATTACTTAATTTTTTTGCTTTAAGTAGCTTATTTAATGGTAAGTAAATTAATACATTACTTTTGATTTATAGGCTGTGGAGACCCTGAAGATGTTTGAGAAGAAGGATAGCAGGGTTAAGAGCGCAGCTGCAACAAATCTATCTTTCCTTTACTTTTTGGTAGGTGTTGTAGAATATTAGAATAGGTCATGATTATGACATTTCTTATTTGTAGACATGAAACTCAAACATGTCAGACTTGATTTCTTTTCCCCATGGTTCATATATTGAAGCATTTAATCATAGTTATTGCAATTCCACATTTGGAGTTCAACATTTCACAGAATCCTACAGTGAAGAAGAGGCCCTTCAGCCAATCGAATCTGCACGGATGCATGAAAGGTCCTGACCTGCCCACCTAATGCCACTTGCCAGCACTTGGCCCATAGCCTTGAATGTTATGGCATGCCAAGTACTCATCCAGATACTTTTTAAAGGATGTGAGGCATTCCGCTTCCACCACCCTCCCAGGCAGTGCATTACCAGCCAGTGTATTATAATTCCTTTTTCCCTGTTAATTCACTGACCAAGTAAATTAACAGTGGATCAGTCAGTTTTGTTTAATTGAAATTATTATTTGCTCCCAGATTACTCAAGCATTTAAATGTGTTACTGGTATTGCACTATTCCACATAGATAAGAAAGATCCCAGATTCAATAATGCTGGAAACCTGAAATAAAAACAGAAAATTCTAGTCAGTGCATCTGGCAGCAACTGTGGAGAGAGAAACTGAGTTAGTGGGCAACATTTTCCCATGAGCTTTGGGACCCCAACATTGGGACTAAATGAGCTCCTGAACCTGCACTTCAGTGAAATTCCCAGAGGCAGCCTCCTGTTATTATTGTTAAGGCCACAATAAGGCTCTGCTGCCTGCAAAATCTACCCTTATTGTGGTCTTAACAATGTAAATTGGCTACTCAATTGCCTGGTGCAGGCCAATCAGGGTCCCTGGCAACCCCAGGAAAGTTCCCCTGCAGCGGGTATATGTTGGGGAGCCTTCCCAGTGTGATTGTCACTACTTTTCTGGTGCCACTATCTGCTACTTACCATCGTGAAGTTGGGATAATTCAGCCCAACATTTCAGGTCTGTAATTTTTCTGTGAACAGTCACAGACTTGAAACATTAATTCTGTTTCTCTCACCACAGATGCTGGCAGATTTGTTAAGTGTTTCCAGCCTTTCCTGCTTTTTCTCCTTTAGCTTCTTTTCTTGATTTGTAAATTTAAAACCATTTTCTATAAAACCCAAAAAAACGGACAATCCAGAAATTGCAAAGTTTGATTTGACGTGCACGAGGGGACACGGGCTCAAGGTGAGAGGGGCGAAGTATAACTCGGATATTAGAGGGATGTTTTTTACACAGAGGGCGGTGGGGGCCTGGAATGCGCTGCCAAGTAGGGTGGTGGAGGCAGGCACGCTGACATCGTTTAAGACTTACCTGGATAGTCACATGAGCAGCCTGGGAATGGAGGGATACAAACGATTGGTCTAGTTGGACCAAGGAGCGGCGCGGGCTTGGAGGGCCGAAGGGCCTGTTTCCTGTGCTGTACTGTTCTTTGTTCTTTGATTTATTATTGTCACATGTATTAGTATACAGTGAAAAGTATTATTTCTTGCGTGCTTTACAGACAAAGCATACCATACATAGTGAAGGAAAGGAGAGGGTGCAGATGGAATGTTATATTCATAGCTAGGGTGTAGAGAAAGAGCATCTTAATGTGAAGAGATTGAATTCGAGCATTGTTAGAGAGTTTATAAAAGTTAGAGTTTTAAAAGCGTAGGACGAGAGTAAAAGATGAAATTAGAGGGCATGCTGAGCACAGCTTGCAAGAAGTCGCCAAGTTCCAGTGCCATCATGGATCTTTCCAGCGCAACACACTTTCTGAACAGATATGAGAACATAATCTTTTTATTTATATTTACCCATGTTCGTGCTTTCAGTTTTGCCTTCCCATTACCATTGCACAAAAAACATTGAATAATGTATGCTGAAAGTTTCCACAATTGCCAACAATGCTTCTCAAAAATCAACAAGTGCAAGAAATACACTTGTGTTAAGAGATATTTTCCTATTAAGCCTAACCAAGAGTTTTTAAAAATCTGTCACGGGATGTGGACATCGCTGGCTAGGCCAGCATTTTCATTGCCCTTGCCCTTGAGAAGCTGGTGGTTAGCTGTCTTCTTGAACTGTTGTAGCCAATGTGGTGTAGGTACACCCACAATGCTGTTAGGAGGGGAGTTCCAGGATTTTGACCCAGAGACAGTGAAGAAACAGGAGATGTAGTACCAAGTCAGGTAGTGCGTCGCTTGGAGGGAAACGTCCTGTTTCTGGTATTCCTATGCCTCTGTCGCCCTTGGCCCTTCTAGGTGGTACAGGTTTAGAAGGTGCTGTCCAAGTGGCCATGGTGAGTTGCCTTACTGCATCTTTTAAATGGTACATACTGCTGCCACTGTGTGATAGTGGTGGAAGAAGTGGATGTTGAAGGTGGTGGATGGAATACCAATTAAGCAGGCTGCTTTGTCCTGAATGGTGTTGAGCTTTTTGAGTGTTGTAGGAACTGCACTCATCCAGGCAAGCAGAGAGTATTCCATCACTTTTCTCACGTGACTTGTAGATGGTGGACAGACTATGGAGAGACAGGATGTGAGTTACTCTTCACAGAATTCCCAGCCTTTGATCTGCTCTTGGTAGCCACAGTATTTATATGATTGGTCAATTTCTGGTCAATGGTTACTCTTCAGGATGTTAATAATGGGGGATTCAACAATTGTAATGCTATTGAATGTCAAGGGGAGATAGTTGGATTCTATCTTCTGGAGATGATAATTGCCTGGCACTTGTGTGGCATGAATGTTACTTGCCACATAGCTGCCCAAGCCTGAATGTCTTTGTGCAAAGGGCACAGGTCTTGCTGCATATGGGCACAGACTGCTTCAGAAGTGTTCATCACCATTTACAAATGAGAAGTTGTGAATGCTGATGAACACTGTGCAATTATCCACAAACATCTTCATTTTTGACTTTATGATGGAGGAAAAGTCATTGATGAAGTAGCTGAAGCTACTTGGGCCTAGGACACCATCCTGAGGAACTCCTGCAGTGATGTCCTGGAACTGATATAGTAGACCTCCAACCACCACAACCATTTTCCTTTGTACAAGGTATGACTCCAACCAGTGGAGAGATTTCCCCATGATTCCCATTGACTCCAGTTTCGCTAGGGTTCCATCATGATGTCACACTAGGTCAAATGTTGCCTTGATGTCAGGGGCAGTCACTCTCATCTCACTTCTGGAGTTCAGCTCTTTGGTCCATAAGGAACTTAAGGCTGTAATGAGGTCAGAAGTTGAATGGACCTGGCAGAGCCCAAACTGATTGTCAGTGAGCAGATTATTGCTGAGTAAGTGTCACTTTAATAGCATTGTCGATGACCTCTTCCATCACTTTACAGTTAGTGAGATTAGTTCAGTGTCAGGTACTGAGTTTAAATACTGGGAAAGCCTAATTTAAATTTGGGATTTATTTGTTGGAAATCTAATGTATAATGGTATAAATTGACATGATTTACAATGGCAAAGTCTTGCACCTGCATTTGCTTTTCTATTGTGAAGGTAGTGCAAAAAACATTATTTTTAAAAAATCTATGCCTTATGTTTGAAAGAATTTGGTTGTGAATCTCCCGTAATTGAAGGGGGGGGGCATGCAAACACTTGGCCATGCAAAGTGGAATTCATATTCATTGGATTTGTGCAGGAAAATGATTTTGGACTTGCAGACCGTTACGCAGATCTTGCAATGAATGCTGATCGATATAATCCAGCAGCATTGACAAATAAAGGAAACTGTGTCTTTGCACGTGGCGACTATGAGAAAGCAGCTGAATTTTATAAGGAAGCCTTGCGGAATGATTCCTCTTTTACTGAGGCACTCTATAATTTAGGTGAGTTGCAATGTAACTTATATTTCACATACTGTGAATGGTAAATCTGATGACTGCTGAGTAATGACCTTTAGTACCATTCTTATTCCAAGAATGCCAGACATTTACTGATTAGTTTACTCAGTGTGCACTATTTATTTCGAGTTGTTCTGTAATTTCATGTATCCAGATATCATCATTTTCCGCTAAGCACGTAACCATTTGTGTAATTTGTTCAGACCATTTTGCTTCTTGTTTGTCTCCATCATGTTTTTTGATATCCAGGCTTCATATATTATAAATAGATTTTATATTATATTAAAATAATTCAAAATATATTCTCTTCTAAGCCATTATAAATAAATGAACAACAAATTAGTACTAGCCATTGACTCCAAATAATTTTTTCCTTATTTATCATATTTGCTCCATATCATTAAATATCTTCTGAAACACCATGTTATAACGTATTAACAGAGAGCCCTCATTTATAAGTTTAGTTTCTTCCTCAATATACTGAAGAATTCCAGTTGGACAGTAAGGTATGGCCCACTGCTTCTAAATCAACCACCTCCATGTCTTCTACACCCTTTGAGAATTTCTATTATACCCCATAGAATAATCTTGCACATCTTTCCTCCTAAAGATGTTGGGCTCGTTGGTCTGTAATTTGCAGATTCACATCTCAATCCTTTGTTGACTATCAGGATATTAACTATCCTGCAGACCTAATATAACTTCAATTCTGGAGCTCCTAAAATATTTGCCAGAAGTTTTTTTATTTTCAAATTTATTACCTTGAAGTTTGGAGATGGTATTCCATCCGAACTAGACCGTCAGGTAATTATTTGAGTTTCTTCATTACACATGTTTTATTGATGTCTATTTGTGTTAGAGATTCTTATGGCAAAATGACTGGATCTGGAATCTTACCACAGTATTCAGTGGTAAATGGGAATAAGCGCCTGTGTCTGTCATTAATGTGGAAGCTTCTTTACCTCGCATTTTTTTTCTCAATCAGCCTATACCCTTAGAAAAATATAATATGCACCTATTGCAATTGTGCATCGACAATCATATTGTATTACATTTTTTAATGAAAGACAAATTGGACCCAATCTATATCAAAATAAGTGTTCAACCACATGCACCATCAATATAGTATAAGAAGGAATGCCAACAATGCCAGTATATAAGACTATCAATGTCAAAACAAATTCAAGTTAGTAACATAGGCAACACAGAATGTTTGACAACCAGTGCACAGATTAATCGGATGCAAGTTTTGTCCCACTGTTTCCTCTGGTAATAAAGTAAATGGATTAGATGGCTGATGAGTAATTGCAGAGGGAAAATCAGAGTGCCAGTCTGCTAGAGTTCTCAATCATCTATAATCACTGGCTATAATGGCTATAGTAAGAGTTTTAACAACACCAGATTAAAGTCCAACAGGTTTATTTGGTAGCAAATACCATTAGCTTTCGGAGCACTGCTCCTTCGTCAGATGGAGTGGAAATGTGCTCTCAAACATGTGCTCTCATTTCCACTCCATCTGACGAAGGAGCAGTGCTCCGAAAGCGAATGGTATTTGCTACCAAATAAACCTGTTGGACTTTAACCTGGTGTTGTTAAAACTCTTACTCTGTTCACCCCAGTCCAACGCCGGCATCTCCACATTATAATGGCTATAGCATGAGGCTAGCACTTGATTTTTTTTTTCTCTTTTCAGCAACTGGGTCATCTCTGTCATAGCCCATCCTTCCCCAGCGGGAAGGGAAGGTGACTTGTTTTCAGAGTTACACCCATACAGCTGTGAATAATCTCTAAGAAGTGGCTATAAGTGACCCTTGCATGACTCTCCCTCTCTGCAAAAAATCATATGGTGTTTGCTCTGCTCCATTCAAAAATGATACAAATAAGGTCAAACTTTATGGTGAGAGGATTTACAGGTACAAATCCTTATCATGAGATAAATTCAGATTTTAAAAAGGCACCTCAGTTCATTTATTCTCATCCCTCAAGAAGACTAACTTCATCACTTCATCTCACCATTCCTTGATATCATGCAATAATTCTCTAATACACTTTCTAATTTGCCATTTATTTACATCCTTGAACCTTTTAAATTCAGGTCTTACTTACAAGAAGTTGAATAGACTGGAGGAGGCTTTGGATTGTTTCTTGAAGCTCCATGCAATCATGAGGAACAATGCTCAAGTTATGTACCAGATTGCAAATCTGTATCCTTTCCAAAATGTTGAGATTACAGAGGCTGCTTTTGAACAGCTAAGGGAATTCTCAACAAGTGATGTTTACATTAATATTTTGGGAAACTTTGTAGCTTCCCTCATGACTTAGTGGATAAAGTAATTGCCTACTGTATTAAGAAAGAACTTGCACTTATATAGGGCCTTGTGTATCAAAATCCTTTACAGTCAATTAACTGCTTTTTGAAGTGTAACCATTACTGCAATGAAGGGAAATGTACCAGTCAAAATGTGTACAACAAGATGCTGGCTAGATAATCTAGTCCAGTCAAACAATAGGACATGGCCTGCACTTCAATTTGGGTCAAAGGGAAGCGAGAGCGGTAAATATTTGGAAACATAGGCCCATGACAGGCTGGGGAGGTTAAACCTTCAACAGGGAATGTGTCTCCAACCCACTGTGTGCTGCCATCTTTATGGTGGCAGATTGCAAGGTAGGGTCTCCCGCAATTGAGAGTCTGATTTAAATTTTGCTGCTGCCAGCTGGTTTTTCAGGGCTTAGGAGCCCCAGCAGCAAAAGGAGGACAGAAGCTGCTAGTTCCAGAAAGAATTTTTATAGCACAAATTGTCAGCAAGGAGATGCAGGAGTACACTCCAGTTCCTTAAGGAAGCCTTTGACCAATCATGGCCTCGTTCCAGCCTCTGGTGTGATTGACGGCATTCCCTCCAATCCTGATCACCTGCCTGATCCATGATTGCAGCCAAAGCCCGCCAGACCACCTCCTCCCAATCTCTGGCCAGACCAGCATTTGCAATTGCTAAGGACTGTCCTCAAGGAATCCTAGCTGTACCTTCTTGCTGTTGCTTTTCCTGTCTGACAAAAAAATTATCGTGAGGTTCCTTTTTAAATTTGACTGGATTTCTGCATTGAAGAGGTAATGGCATAGTGGTATTGTCACTGAACTAGTAATCCAGAGATCTAGGGCAAGACCTGGTGATGCAGGTTCAAATCTCACCATGGTACATGGTGTAATTTGAATTCAATAGAAATGTGGAATCAAAAGTTTAATGATGAACATGAAACCATTCTTGGCTGTCATAAAAACCAATTTGGTTCACTAATGTCCTTTAGGGAAAGAAATTTGCTATCCTTGCCTGGTTTGGCCTACAATTGACTCCAGATCCACAACAATGCAGTTGACTCTCAAATACCCTCAAATGGAGGGCAGTTAGGGATGGGCAATAAATGCTGGCCCAGCCAGTCATTCATTGACAGTCAGATTGTATTATATTTTTTAATAAAAGACAAATTGGACCCAATCTATATCAAAATAACTGTTCAACCACAGATATACCATCAGTACAGTAGAAGAAAGAATGCCAACAACGACAGTGTATAAATGTTAAAAGCTAGAAAAATAGGCAACACAAATCCTGTAAGATGAATATTTGAAAACATCCTCGGTCTTGGAATGTTTCCCCTGCACTCACCTACCTGGTCCTCACTCTGTATAAATTTTGAGACAGACAGGCTCTTGCACACAGAGAAAGCTTTGCTGCCATGGATAGATTCCCCAGAGCCAAATATCATTGATTGTACCCACATAGTCTGAAGGATCAGCTGAAGAGCCTGGTCTGTGCCCACAGGTAGTGTATCTTGTCTGCACTACCAAGTAGCTATCATGTGTCGTTCATGCTGCAAGAGTCCCAGGTGCCACACCTCTTCAGGCCAGCAACCAGACCATGTGGGTAGCTGTTGGGGGATAAGGGTTGTACCATGAAGGAGTATCTCCTGACCCTTGACAAGTACCCCCACATGGTGGGAGGTAGTGCTACAACCCTCTCCTAACATAAACCTGCACTGAGCTGACCATTGGCATTTTGAAGATGCGATTCTGGTGCCTTGACCATTATGGTGGTGCCCTCCAGTATAAGTCAGTCAGTGTCCTGTAAAATGACTTTCTGTCATGTGCTGCACAACATGATTGTGCAAAGAAGCCTGGAGTTGGATGAGGAGAGACTGACACACCACTTTTCCTAGGGGGGAGGAAGGGGAGGAAGAAGACAAGAACGACTAAGAGGACACTACAGAGGAGCTCGGGCCTATGCATTGGAGAGATGTTGCCAATTCCATCCCAGGTCTCTCAGTGATCAGCAGGCAGGCATGTCCACAATGTGCTCAACTGGCAGATGACTGCAAAACTCAACTTCTATCATATAGATAAATTATCCATCAGACCTGGATAATTCCATTGCCACCCAAAGCCATGGAGCATGGGGTCTCCATTGGGAACTACCTATTGTTGACTGTACCTCACTCTCCTGCTCCTGTTCACTTGTTGAAGTGCTGCCCACCTTGTGCTCACTTTTCTAAGCTTGATATTGGCTCCATCAATGTGAATGAGTGATGTGGTGAGATGGCTGGCGATGTATGCACTGTTCCACTCAGTGAATCGCTAGCTACAGAACTTGTAAGAGGCACAAGTAAAAGGTGTTGATGAACATTCGGACAATTCATTAGGTGCATCAGCACAACCAATCCAATAAGTGACAGTAATCAACGAGCCACAGTGTGCACAGGACAGGAGCCTTCTCCATGCCCTTCACCCAAGGATAGAGCCAGCAAATGATCCCGCACTTCTTGGCTTCCAGCCTTACCATCACCAATGGCCTGTCTCATTGGCACTGCAGTAATGTCCTGCAATGTCTCATCCATGGCTATGAGCTGGTGCTGGTCTGGCACTTTGTTCCCTGTGTGCCATCTCCAGGTTATTGTGAGCTCTCATTCCTGCAAGATGAGGGGAGAATGATGCACGAGTAGGTTCCCTTCCTCAACTCGCACAACATGATAGTAGAGAGACGTTAACGTAGTGGCATTGTCACTGATGCAGCTAGTGCAATCTACTCTTAATCTCGGCACAGTAGAGCAACATATAAGATGACCCAATTTTTCCAAAACAAAAGTCATGTTTGTGCATCTACTCAGCATATAAATTACATTCCCCCCGCCCTCCCCAACTTCTTTTCAGCCCCAACATGCTATGACAAAGCGATGTGTGATTTCTCTGGAAGGCTTTGAATATCCATATTTAATTAGGTATTTGCTGGACTGTCTGGAGCTCAAAAGCCAAAATGACACATTATTAGAAGTGGCCATTTTGATAGCCTATTTGTGTTCAAAAACAAAGTTCATAATATACTGGAACATGACATCTGTTACTGGATTGTTTAGTGAACACAAAGTGACAATAATATCAAAATACACTGAAGGGGATTGCTACAGGATATATATCCACACATGACAGTTTCTCATTTTGAAAGAAAACCTAATCCTTGACTTCCTTTGTTGAAGATATGAAATGTTGGAAGATCTGACCCAAGCCATTGAGTGGCTCATGCAGTTGATTAGTGTTGCCCCTACTGACCCACAGGCACTTGCTAAATTAGGAGACCTGTACGACAATGAGGGAGACAAGTCCCAGGCCTTCCAGTACTATTATGAGGTATTTAATCAACAATGGGAAAAACAGAAACCAATTGGTCTGGGGACTTTTTTATAACTAGTTACTGAAGTTCAATGTATAGGTCCCAGTATCATTTCGGGGATATATGATACCAACAGTCAAGATCATTGCCAGTAATGCCCTCTAACACTGGCCCTGTCACAGGAATATCCTGAAAATATCTATGTCACCTTGGCCACCAGCCCAATACAGACTTTGGTACCTTTTACCATCTGTGAAGTGACCTGTTTTCCCCAACCTCCACCACCGTCTTGAGAAGTTATATTTCTGCTCCCTTGCAAAGGACTGATAATATTAAATACTGATCTTTTCGCAAAAGTGACCCGAACTCCACTGGTAGGGCTTGCATGTGTCCTTCAAGAGACCACTATGCCTCATCTCAGTGGATATGCTGACATTCATCCTTACCAGATCTAACTGAGGATTCAAGTTCTCTTTGTGTAGAGAGCCTGTGCTTCTGACCCTGATTCCCTCTGATGCAGAAGCCCCTGTTTAGGGACTGACTGAGGTTCTGCTCTAAACAAAGCACCACTCCTCCCCTGCCAGAAATAACCAGTGTAAAAATTTGCGGTTCCCCCAGATAAAAGATTATACATGCCCCGTCTCCAGGGATTCTGCCAATCTCTCACCAATGTTTTGGCAGCAAATTAGGAGAACCGCGTGACTGGTGAGGACAGCAAATGCAGATTATTAGATAAGTGTGTAACAAAAAAGAAAATGAGAGAAATTTGACCATTCAACCAGAACAGAAAGGTGGGTGACAAAGACTCTATACGTTTAGAACCAGCATGCATCCTTGTTAGCAACTTGAATACGAGTATAACAACATTTTGAAAATTGCTATCTGTGCTGTCCTCCGAAATGATCTCCTAAAGCCATTTCACCTTGCTATCTCTGTTAGGATCCCTTTAGAGACTGATCATTTTTAAAGGAATTGCACAAGAATTCAAGTTTAAAACTTTTATTCAAACAAACCAATAACAATCTTGAATAAGCGTTACTTGGTTGGTAACTAATACTCCAAATTGCAGAGAAGATAACCTTTAACGTATAAATGTCATTGATAATCCCATGCCACATACTGTATTTACCTTGCAGCAAATTCTCAACAGAATTGTAGGGTGGGATTTTCCAGCCGGGCTCGCCCCAAGACCAGAAAATCCCACCCGAGGTCAATGGACCTTTGCATGGTCCATGCCCACACCCCCTCCCTGTGGCGGGAGGGATGGGAAAATTCCGCCCGTAGTCTTTAAAGGCAACAGTCCATTGTCATTCCCCGTTTCCAATTGTTTCTCTTCTCTCTGTTTCAATGAGCGGTGACATCCGGTGACTGCCGAAAATCGTCTCCCTTAATACTTAGAGTTCCTGAACCAACGTTCAGCTGTTAGGCTCACTGCAGTGATTTCTTCTCTCAGCCTTGCCAGGGATATCTTCTACCATTCTTAAATAGCTGCTGGTTCTTTCTCTTTGACAAGTGGGCAAGCTTTCCACAGCATTCTGCCTTGTAACGAACAGAGAAAATAGTTTGTGTTTTTCTCCAGACCGCAGTGACTGCCTTTCCTGTCTAATGCCCGCTCGCTCTCTCTCACTGTCTGTCGGGTCCAGGGATTTTTAAACAGACTGCCTGGGGATCAGTCAGTGCACACAGGACAACACAGCTGCCCCTCTCTTTGTGTTCAGGTGTGAAATATGGCATGTGGGTTCAGTAAGTCTTAACCTGGGCCCCTGTCTAATGGTAACCATTACCTACCTGTTTCTGGGCAAAGTTCAATACAACTTCGCACCCACCCCCTTTTTCTGTTTTTCTTCAATTAAAAGAGATAACTTAAACCTAACCATCTTTTAAAACCTCACATAATAACACTTCTCAAAAAGCTCCCAAGAAAAACTCTATGATCCATGATCCACAGTTTCTTCATACCTACAGCCCCTCTTCAATGTTGTTTCGATCTGTTCCCAGTTCTCTGTTTTAAAAATTCTAAAGCAAAGACGATCTTTCACATGAGTGAATATTATAAATATGTTTGTGATTAAGTTTTTGGTACATTTTATAATTAAAATAAAAGTGGAAACCTAATTAAATGGAATAATATTGGAATGATGAATTTGATACATTTTTTCTCTACTTTCCAGTATTAAGTTCTGCTTAAAAAATAAACTTGGTAATATTGCAGTTTTATATATAAATTGAATATTCCTTCACATACGAAATCTTAAAATGAATGTGCATCTTCAGCTAGAAATTGGAAATGTAGTATAATAACAGTAAGAAAAAGAATTGTGATGGAAACTCAACACATACTTATATGTTCAGCCATTCTGCCTTCCAAAGACCAGTTGTGGAAGGCATTGCTGATGCAGTTCTTCAAGTGCTAGTAACCTGCCCTGACCATACAAATAACCTCATCCCCAAAATGTGGAATGGGGTCTCCAGTCTATGCTTAGAATAGGCATGAATGCTTTATTCTATTTGCATTAATAGAGCAGACCTCCAGAAATGTAGTATTACTCTATTCCAAACAATTTATGCCTTTCAGTGAACTTAGGCTGTTAACGTATCTTAATATTTAATTGAAATTAAATTGCTTTCCTTTTACTATGTCACCTGATCCCTTAAATTCCATCTTAGTAGGTAGAATCCTTTATCCTCTTTCTATGTTCTTTTAAACAAACTTGACATCTAATTTAGCATGTTTAGTGAATACTTTTGAGGAAGAATGTTAATTTTGTACAGTACATTACATTCGTAGTTTAATTGTATGGTTTTAAAGATGTAACAACCTGCATTCATGGGGGACACAGTAGTATAGTGGTAATGTCACTGGATTAGTAATCCAGAATCCCAGGCTAATGCCCTGGGGACATGGGTTCAAATCCCGCCATGACAGTGGTGAAATTTAAATTCAATTAATTAATAAATCTGGAATTGAAAGTTAGTATCGGAAATGGTGGCCCAATTGTTTAAAAGCCTATCTGGTTCACTCAGGGAAGGAAACTGCTGCCTTTACCTGGTCTGCCCTGGTCTCCAGATCCACAGCAATGTGGCTGACTCTTATCTGCTCCCTGAAATGGCCTGGTAAGACACTCAGTTCAAGAGCAGTTAGGATGGATGGCAAATGGATAAGCAACACCCACATCCCATCACAGGATTTTTAAAAATCATGAAATTCAAGCTTGTGCTCTTGAGGGAATTAAACAAAAATCTTGCTGGAAAATAAATAAGATAAACTTAAAATAAACATATAATGCTATCTTTCTAATCTCTTGTTTTGTTTCTGTTGTTTTGTCAGTCATTTAGGTATTTCCCATCAAACATCGAGGGCATTGAATGGCTTGGAGCCTATTATATTGACACACAGTTCTGTGAAAAAGCTATTCAATACTTTGAAAGAGCAGCACTTATCCAGTAAGAAATATTTTGTCTTTGACATTGTGTGTTATATTTCATATTAGGCATTACAAGAGATGGCCATTCAGGAAAGTGCTGAATTCTCTGACTATCTCACATGGAAACTAATGGTTTTCAAAAGTGATCTGTTACGCCTATCTAAAAAGCTTTGATGTAACACCTTATCTGAAAAACCTCTGATAATACAGCAATTTCCCCAGAACTATTCTGAAGTGTCAGTATAGATAATGCACTCATTTCCTGGAATGGTTCTTGGACCAACAACTTTCTGATGCAGAAAGGGGAGTGTCACCAATGACGCAGTCAAACGCAGTCATTACTCAGATGCTGAAAGCATTAGAGCCAAGGCTCATTTTCTCCCTAACTGACACTCACACACACACATGCACATGATGGAAAGCCTGAGAATGAGAACACTGACTTATATTTAAATTATTTTTGCTTCTTACCATACAGACACTGATCTTTCTGAATATGTTACTTCCTGTGCCATTAGGAGAAGGTTATTCAATAAGTTCAGTTTAAAAATCCACCAAGCTTTTTGCTTCAGTATGAAGATGCTGTGTTAAGATTTTATTGTTAATGCGCACAGTGCTAAGTTCAGGAGTTCCTGTATAGAGCCTAGAGTCATGCGTTTTAGTTAGATGGCAATTATTTGATGTTGTGCATGGGTTCTCATCGATACATCGAAAACATATGTTGTATATTGTAAACTGTCCCAGCAGAGATTTACCACTTAGAAACCCACCAGACATTACCATTTATTTAATGCTGAATTTCCGATTTATATGGTTTGTTTGTTTTTAGCAATTGTTAAATATTTTTGTGGTGCACACAGTACCAAACAGGGTTAGGAAGGTGTTCGTATATGTACCTCCCATGTAGTGAGTCCTCGATGTTAGTCAAGGAATTACGTGAAGTATCAAGTAAAGCATTAAAATCATTGGGAGAGAAGGAAAATCAGATGGTAAGTCATCCCTACTCTCCCCTGCATTTTGCATTATTCAACAGATGAAGATAAGAAGTAACCCATCTGGTTCACTAATGTCCTTTAGGGAAGGAAATCTGGTGTCCTTACCTGGTCTGGCCTACATGTGACTCCAGAGCCACAGCAATGTGGTTGACTCTTAACTGCCCTTGGGCAACTAGGGATGGACAATAAATGCTGGTCAGCCAGCGACGCACGTGTTCCATGAACGAATAAAAAAAAACAATGGTTTCCTCCCACAGTCCAAAGATGTGCGGGTTAGGTTGATTGGCCATGCTAAATTTGCCCTTAGTGTCCTGAGATGCGTAGGTTAGAGGGATTAGTGGGTAAATATGTAGGGATATGGGGTAGGGCCTGGGTGGGATTGTGGCCGGTGCAGACTCGATGGGCCGAATGGCCTCTTTCTGTGCTATAGGGTTTCTATGATTCTATGCCTGAAAAATGGTGACATCGGTGTGCCCTTGTATAAGGTGATATAAACTGAAAGGGGTGGTGGAAAAATACAATACAGTAGGTTTAAGAAATGAAGTGTGGAAAAAAATACTTAAAACCTTGAACAGCAAGCGGTTATAATTTAAAGCAATGCATAAGTAATTAATACTTATTTTCACCTGATTCTGCAGTCACCAGATGAGGGTATTGAAAAACACCCACTTAAAAATGTATTTTTAATGCAGGCCTACTCAAGTCAAATGGCAATTAATGGTGGCTAGCTGTTATAGAAGAAGTGGTAAGTTAAACATCAGATTGTTGTTTATATTGTCCAGCTTCAAAACATTTCTGTCTCAAACTTGGATACCTGAAACAAAAATGTATGTTAGAAATAATGTTTAATTTTACTCTTAACATCATGTTGAATAGTAAAACTTACAAAGAATTAAAGTAATACTTGGGGATTGATTTATATAATACTGATGTAATGGGTACAATAGTAGTAGTTATATCACTAAATTTGTAATCCAGAGACACAAGTTCAAATAGACCGGAAGATCAACAATATAAGTTTCCTGCCAAACTGCATTCTAAATCCACACCTCTGCCCCCTGTCTGGTGATATCACCTGACCATCACTTCAGGGTGCTGCTACCATGTGGAGTAATAGTTGGTAGGGGTATGAGAACCAGGAATTGGGGGAAAGGTCCAGGATGGAGATGGGGGTGCGCTGCTACTGGTGCACCTATAGGGTATTCATTATCCTATACCTGGGGCGGCATGGTGGCACAGTGGTTAGCCCTGCTGCCTCACAGCGCCAGGGACCCAGGTTCGATTCCCAGTTTGGGTCACTGTCAGTATGGCGTTTGCATGTTCTCCCTGTGTCTGCGTGGGTTTCCTCCGGGTGCTCTGGTTTCTTCCCACAGTCCAAAAGATGTGCTGGTTAGGTCGATTTGCCGTGCTAAATTCTCCCTCCGTGTACCCGAACAGGTGCTGGAGTGTGGTGACTAGGAGATTTTCACAGTAACTTCATTGCAGTGTTAATATAAGCCTCTAGTGTCACTAATAAATAATATTTAAACTTTTGTCTAAGTTGCTCCTGATTTTGTTTTGAACTATACTTTTCAGAAGTTTCACTAGCACTGAAGTCAAACTGACTAGTCTGTATTTGCCAGCTTTATCGTTGCACCCCTTTTTGAACAAAGGTGTGACGTTCACAATTCTTAAGTCCTCTGGAACCACCTTTATGTCTAAGGCAAACTTTTTTGCCACAGGAGGTGCTCATGTAAATGGAGGAAACAGTGGGGAAAAATGGTGTAACCCATCAAAAGAATAAACTTATTTTATTTTAAAAGATGCTGATAGCTACCTTTCTTTTAAGTTCATTTATAGGCACATGTGGGTCACCTTTAGAGGTTCAAGATGTTATGTTATTTTGCACATCCTTATGTAATGCTAATTTACTGTCTGCAAAATTACAGCGACTTGCATTTATATAGCATCTTTAATGTAGTAACATACCCCCAAGAGCTTCAGAGCAGCAATATCACACAAACTTTGACATTGAGTTACAAAGGAAATAATTAGGCCAGATTATCAAAGGCTTTGTTTAAAAAGTAGTTTTTAAGGAGCTTCTTAGAATGATAGAATTCCTACAGTGCAGAAGAGGCCATTTGGCCAATAAGTCTGCACTAACTCTCCGACTGAGTATCTTACCCAGGCCCCCTCCCCCAGCTTATCCCTGTAACCCCACACATTTACCATGGCTAATCCATCTAACCTACACATCTTGGGACACTAAAGGACAATTTAGCATGGCCAATGCACTTAACCCACACATCTTTGGACTGTAGGAGGAAACCAAAGCACCCGGAGGAAACCCACACAGACACGGGGAGAATGTGCAGAAAGAGAAGAGAACTGGAATGAACTGGGGAGGGGATTCCAGAGCTTGGGGCTTAGCCAGCTGAAGGTATAGCTGCCAATGGTAGGGTCAAAAAAATTGGAGATGCCAAGGAGGTCAAAATTGGAGGAATGGAGAATTCTTGCAGGGCTGAAGGATGTTGCAGAGAGCAGAGGGAAAAGCTTTGAAAATAAGGATAGATCGTATTTGACATTTTATTGTGCTCAATATTTTGGCCAGATAGAAGATTCATAGTAGTTTTAACCCAACCCATGTTTTTGTGTTCATTTTACGAAATTGTTAATTTCTACATTTATAAAGTAGTCAAATTATATTTAACTTTATTAATACAGGTAACTATCAAAAGGCATTGGAAACATACAAAGACATTCATCGGAAATTTCCCGAAAATGTTGAATGTAAGAGATATTCTCAAAATAATCAAATGATGGTTATAGGATCTGTTTTCATTTCAAAATATCTTTACTGTGTTGAAAAATGTGTGAATGCTTGTGAGGTTTTCTGATTGGAGATTTCACTGTACCTAATTTTTATAGTGTACATTTTTTGTGGCTATAACTTAGTAAATATGAATGCATAAATTGCACATTTGATTCCCCATTTGTTAGCTTCCAACAAACCTTTGTAAATTGTTTTAATGTAGACTAAAACTGCATTGAGGCAATTTTTGTGATAATCAGGCAATTGGTTGGCAGTCTGTCTGCGAGATCCACCTGATGACCTTAGTAGTGCAATATTATTATCAGTAGCAAGCTATCACTGCTGTACAATTGCTTATATGCAGTTTTTTGATCGGTGTTGGGGGTGGGAAGGGAGGGAGGCAGGGCAGCCTCTCCTCTGTGGAACTGAACTGGGAGAAGCACTTCAGAGAGTGGTTATGGGCGGCTTTTTGTGGGCCAGAAGAATATCCCTGCTCCTTGGCACAAAGCATTTGCAGAGCTGTTATTTCTCTTTATTTTGGGAGCAAACTGATCCCTTGTTAAAACTGGTTTAGCCACTCAGTGCTCAGTTCTATTGGGCAGAGTTTTAGTTCATCAGTGCTCTAAAAGCATCTTAAGACATTAATTTAAACATTTTAATGAGACCTGTTCTAGCATAAATGTTGGCTGCCTATTGAAATTGCTTAGGATAAGTCTCTGGCACAAAGTTAGTGCAGCATTCCCTCCACTGTTTCATTTCTGCAGAAAGATGGAAATTTTTCCATGGACTTTGTAATAACATTGGTGTGTCATCTTAGGAAGACGGTGGCGTTGTGGTAATGTCACTGGACTAGTAATCCTGAGGTCCAGGCTGATGCTCTGGGGACATGGATTCAAATCCTTCATGGAATCCTCCTTGGAATTTAAATTCAATGAATGAAAGCTGGAATTGAAAGCTCGTCTTAGTAATTATGAAACTATTATTGTTGTCATAAAAACCCATCTGGTTCATTCATGCCCTTTAGGGAAGGAAATCTGCCATCTTTACCTGGCCTACATATGTCTCCGGATCCACAGCAAAATGGTTGACTCCTAACTGTCCTCTGAAATGGCCTAGTAAACCACTCCATTCCAGACAATTAGGCAAGAACAACAAATGCTGGCTCACCTGATGAAGGGGCAGCACTCTGAAAGCTCATGCTACCAAATAAACCTGTTGGACTTTAACCTGGTATTGTGAGACCTCTTACTGGGCCTCATCAGTGATACCACTTCTCATGAAATAATTTTTTAATATCTGCATATTAAGAAATTTACACTAACTTTGTTTTAATATAGTTTTTCAGATGAAAGTCTACTTTGAGAAATCCTTTGCTGCTCTGTGATTAATTTTAAGCCCCAGTGCAACAATGTGTGTTGATTTTGTTCGCCTTTAATGACTCTTTGTTCAGGTCTACGCTTTCTAGTTCGCCTTTGTACAGATATGGGACTGAAAGAAGTTCAGGAATATGCCACAAGACTGAAGAAAGTTGAAAAAATGAAAGAGTTAAGAGAACAGGTAAGGAAGGACTACATAGAATAAAGACAAACTTTTCAATATAGCACGCTAAGAAAAATTCCTCTCCTGCACTGGTGTAATATTTCTGCTTTTCACACCCCCAACTATCTCAAACGTTCTGAGACCAATTTGTTAGCTATTTTTTACCTGTACCTGTTAAGAACAAGGTTGATGCTGCCTTTGGAAAAATAACTTCCAGATCCTTTCCTTACCTGATGCTGTGAATTATGTTCCAAGGGAAAAGCTGTCTCGTATGCTGGATGCCAGGAGTTTATTTGTTTGCTGAACAGATGCTAGGGACAGGCAATGGAGGTGCTGCAGAGGCACTCCATCCTAGTAGGAGACAATCGCTAAATCAGTTGATCAGTAAAAGGTGCAGATAAACAGGTGCAAAGAAGGTTTTTTAATTATTTCATGGGATGTGGTCATTGTCCAGGCACTACCCAACACATAACTATCTACATTGAGTTGAGCTGAAGTTTTAGACCACTTCAATATAAAAATGTTTGGCAATAAAAAACAGGCATTTTCCTTCCAAGTCTTTTTTACAATGAAACAATATTTACTTGTACTTTTGTTTTTTAAACAGCGTGTAAAGTCCGGCAGAGATAGCAGTGCACGTGGGCGCAGAGAAGGCAGTGCTGGTAGCGGTAGGTGGACCAGAATATCTTTAACACAGTGAAAATTATTCTCAATTAAGTTAAATAGTTTAAAAAAAAATTTAAATCTATGTGGTGATAAAATTTCTTTGTCAATTTCAGCAGAAAAGTGAGTTTCGAGTGGTGAAATGTTGCCTTTATTCATGCTTATTTTTTCACTATAGTGAAGACAAGAATTGCACCTGAATCATTCTATTTCAGTAGAGGTTACAGGTTTGTAAGGTGCTGTTAAAGGAACCTTGGTGAGTTGCTGAAATGCAATTTGTAGATGATACACACTGATGGCAATGAAGGGGGTGAATGTTTAATGTGGTGGATGGGGTCTTGATTGAGTGGCCTGCTTTGTCCTGTTTGGTTTCGAGCTTCTTGAGCTTTATTGGGACTACACTGATGCAGCCATGTAAAGAGTATTCCATCATTCTCCTGACTTGTGCCTTGTAGATGTTTATGTTAGTTGGCACAGAATTCCCAGCCTTTGAACTGCTCTTGGAACCACAGTATTTATACGGCTGGCCCAGTCAGTTTTTGGTCAATGGAGAGCTCCTGAGTGTAACCGATAACAACTTTGTATTGGATGTAATGTGACCCATGGGAACAAGATGTAAGGGTCAACTGACCCAGTAAACCATGGAACCAATTACAGAGTGATGTATTAGTCAGCTGACCTGCTGATTCACTATAAATAAGGAACTATGTAGAATTGTGGGGAGCTTGGAGTGGCCCAGGGCGAGGCCCCAAGTTTGGAGTAATGATGCTTCTTTATTAAACCCTTTCCTTGATTTATAAGTTGGAGGAAGTTTTGTTGTATTTTCATTACCTGCATTTTGAAGAGTTCCTTCTGAAGAAACACTGAGGATGTTGATGGTATGGAATTCAGTGATGGATATGACATTCAATGTTATGGGGAGATGGTTAGAGTCTCTCTTATTGGAGTAGGTCATTGTCTGGCACTTAAGTGGCAAGTAACATTCATGCCACATTATCAACCCCAGCCTGGATATTGTCCAGGTCTTAGTGTATGAAGGCTTGGACTGCTTTAGTATCGGAGAAGAAAATGGTACTGATGAACACTGTGCAATCATCAGCAAACACTTCTACTTCTGACCTTATGTTGGAGGGAGTATTCTTGATGAAGCCACTGGAGGTAGTTGGACCTAAGACACTACCCTGAGGAACTCCTGCCACCATGCCCTGTGGCTAAAACGATTGGCCTTTAAAAAGCACAACCATCCTCCTTTACAGTAGGTATGAGTCCAACCAGTGGAGAAATTTCCTCCTGATTCTGATTGCCGTGATCATTTTGCCACCTTAGTAATTCTAACAGTTCTGTATTTAGTGTTACCTGGCTAGTGGTGGAGAATGCTCTGTTGATAATCTTTCAAAACGATAGGTGTTATCTTGTTTACTTGTTTGACTTCTTCGTATATTATCTTTAGTCAGCCCTGACTATCTGATTTTTGAAAGTACAACATTCAGACAGTGAGAAAGTTGCAGTTGAAAGCTGTAGAATAATCTCTTGACATGTAATCCTTATGAACCTCAGCATAAGGTCTTCTGTTCCTTCCATATTATTACTCCAAGTGATAGCAATTATTCTTGAGCAGTGGCGCAAAATGCATAATATCAGATTAGCTGTCCACTATACATAGAACATAATAATCAATTCTATTTACTGCAGTGGAATTGAACATTTAGATGCTACATATAACAAGCAGCTGACCCAATACCACTCATTTTCTGCACCGCCTGATTCTAATTTCTACCCTCAGTCTATTGATGCACCTACTTAAGATTGTTGCATTGATTCGCATTTTTGTGATCATAATTCCATCTCTGCCTCTCTTGCATTATTTCAGAAAATGGACAAAGTAACTACGTTACTAGTGCCAAAGGAGAACGGATGAGTGCCAAATTGAAGTCGCTGCCTGGGGTTAATGATCCTTATGAAACCAGCAACAATAAAGATATAGGCAAGTACACGGCTCTTTTTCTTTGTTAGGAGACTGGTGATGCAGAAAATAATATTGCATTGTATAATGATCATTAGGCAAAGGGAATAAATAATTCTATATTTCCCATATCTTAAGAGAATAGCAGGAGTTTCATAATAATTAAAGAAAGTTTTTTGCCATTCTGGGGAAAATTGCCCCATGTATCTCTCATCTTAAAAACAAGCTGTGATGTTATTATACATTACAGTGGTTCTCAAACGCTTTTATCCGCTAACTGTGGGCAGGCGAAAGACCTCATGAACCACCTATACAAAAACAGATGCTGCAAATTTGAATTTGTCAAGATGTTTTGAGCAAATTTTTGACTGGTAATGATTTCAAACATCCATGAGAATCAGCTAACAAGTATTCATGAATGATTACATTGATCTATAATGATTTAGTAAAATGTGCGAGCTTTGAAATAAATGTTTTCATTGTTCTCTATAATAATAGATGCTTCATATGTGGATCCACTTGGACCGCAGATAGAACGTCCCAGAACTGCAGCTCGAAAACGAGTTGATGAAGATGAATTTGCAGATGAAGAACTAGGAGATGATTTGTTACCAGAATAATGACTTCCAGGTCAAATAAACCAAAGAAATGTCACTATCATAGTTGATGTATGATTTTTTGTTGCTTTGATAATGTATACATTAAATGTATTTTATTTGTTTTAGTGTATCCACTTATTTATTACATTGTAATTTAAAAATTACTTGTAAATATAAAACTTGTATATTTTTAATATTTGTAATATGTTAAAGCAATGATAGTTCTGTGGTTCATTAAAATGTGTTTAAAGGTAGACCGATATCACTAATAATCTTTAATAATTCATTTATAAATAAAGATATTTGAATATTTAGGATTGAATGCAGTGATCATTTGTTTATCTTTTGCCTTTATAATCACATTTTGTAGTTTTTCTGAATGGTAGTTTAAATATTTAATAAAGTATATGTAACTACTTTTGTAAATAAATTGCAGCAGTCAATGCCTTCCTTCTAAACTCGAATTATTCTAGTAACTCAATATAACAAAATGGATTGTTGCTAACTGAACTGCTAAACTGCATTTATTCAGTGTATTTGCTTTTTTTCCCCTCACCGTATCAGTTGTCTAATGGAGTTATGACGAGGGGCAATTTCCCCCTGGGATTCTTGGCCTTTGGGAAAAGATATTGACTATCTAGCTGATCTATGCCCCTCATTATTTTATAGACCTCTATAAGATCACCCCTCAGCCTCCTACGCACCAGAGAAAAAAAGTCCCAGTCTATCTAGCTTCTCCTTATAACTCAAACCATCAAGTCCTGGTAGCATCCTAATAAATCTTTTCTGCACTCTTTCTATAATAGGGTGACCAGAACTGTACCAAGTATTCCAAGTGTGGCCTTACCAATGTCTTGTACAACTTCAACAAGACGTCCCCAACTCCTGTATTCAATGTTCTGACCAATGAAACCAAGCATGCTGAATGCCTTCTTCACCACTCTGTCCACCTGTGACTCCACTTTCAAGGAGCTATGAACATGTACCCCTTCCCCAACACCCTACCATTAACTAAGTCCTGCCCTCGTTCAATTGACCAAAATGCATCACCTCGCATTTATCTAAATTAAACTCCATCTGCCATTCGTCAGCCCACTGGCCCAATTGATCAAGATCCCGTTGCAATCAGGGATAACTTTCTTCACTGTCCACTGTGCCACCAATTTTGGTGTCATCTGCAAACTTACTAACCATGCCTCCTATATTCTCATCCAAGTCACATGAGGAGGGTTTAGAAAGAACAGTTGATGAATCAAATTCTTACAGCAATCTTTTTCCTCACTTTTGTGTCAGCAACTAGGAATATGGTGATAAGAACACTATTCAATCCTATACTAAGCAAGAACTGTAGTTTGAAGTTTCCCATGTCCATGATTTTTAATTGCGCATATTTTTAAAAAGATCCAGCACAGCATTATAATTCATAAAATAGAGCCACAAGTTTTGTTGCTGTGTTTGTGTGACAGCACTGATGCAATGTGGATATAGCAAGTCATTCAAATGGGATAGATCAAATGTTAGCAGAGAAATGAATGCAGTAAGCTCTAAGCAAATCTGGGAGTTATAGAAGTTTAACTGATGGTTGCATTGAAGCTGCTGAATGAATTGACAACTGGCCAGATATATCAGTTGATATGTTTTCAAAATATTTATTTGTGGAATAAATTGCTAACAGCACAAATCTGGGTTGTGAGCTAACTTAATAATACATTATGACAGGCCATGTATCAATATTTAGGGCATAACCTCAGAATTTGTTTAAAAATAGGGTATTTCCAATTAATGTACAACACAGCCATTAATTTTCCATTCTTAAATACTTAAATGGAGTCCAAATCTAACCTGGACTCGTAGTTTATGTAACAACGAAATTCATTTGCTAAATTCCTATTGTGTTCTGGGAGAAATTTGCACATTTTCACTGAAAGTAACTTTGCTGCTAGGTCCTCCATAATTGCACCTGAAATAGAGAAATTCAAGTATTATTATAAATAACTACTTACCCAAGTGACAGTCCTGAGCCTAGACCCTACAGTCATCTTAAGCTCTGTGTTCTGCACACTCATCTTTTCTGGTCTAATGGGTGATTTATTTCCCCTTCACCATGTGTCCAAGCGTTCGGCTTTAAAAATTTTGATAAACTATTTAATTGCTGAAAGCATCAAAGCTGAGTGGGAATCCTGGCTAATCTCTCCCATTTTCTAACTGTGGGCCACAACCTAACTGAAGCATTCTCAACGCAACCCCAGATGACATCAGTTAAGACCAGCTAAATAAACAAAGACAGAGACAGCAGGGTGAAATCTGGGACTTTTCTGTTCTTGGCACACTACTGACTCATTCAACCATTAACTTATAAAGTTTATATTTATATAATGCATTTCAAATAATGAAACATCACAAAGCACTTCTGAGAAGGATCATTTACATCTGAAACTTTAACTCTGTTTTTCTCCACTGATGTTGCTCGACCTGCTGAGTTCATCCAGCATTTTTTGTTTTTATTATTTCTTAGAATTAACTGTGAACACTGCACAGGAACTCGGGAGAGGTTAAAGGTGACCAATAGCTTAATTAAAGATGTAAGTTTCCAGAAGATTTTAGAAAGTGGGGTGGGATGACGTTTAAGAGTTCTCGAGTGCAAAGAATGGCTGAAGGCTTGGACTCTCATAGTGAAGGGAAAAGAGGAGGGGGAATAAATCAACCATTAGACCAGTAAAGACGAGAGGACAGAACAGAGAGCTTAAGATAACTGCAGAGATCAAGTACAACAAATCAACAAAAGCATTTCAGATTAAAAGTTCAGAAAGTAGGGGAGCAGCAAACTCATTACTACTCCTGACATAGCCTTCAACATTCGACATTGAACCAGGACTGGTCTCCTGGCTTGATGATGATCAAGATGTGAAGGATGTGCTGTTGTATCCTATTCCTGATGGTACCATTGAAGCACTGTGAACCAGGTGTTTGGCTATTAAACCTGCCCCACTTAGCAAGGTGGTAGTGCCATACTACCCATTGCAGGATGTCCTCGTAGTGAAGATAAAAGTTGAACTTTGCAAGGAATGTGGTCACTTCTACCAACTCTGTTGTGGTCTATTGGATTTCTGTGTTATTCTACGCTTGTGTCTCTCCTAAAGTTGCTGTCGGTTACAGTGGAGTAATCTCACCGTAATTTGTACCACAAAATCCAGGCCACTACCTTATCTTAAAAAAAATGCAGGAATCAACAACTAATGAGTTGCTTTACTGTAAATCTGATCTACAACACTGTCTGTAGACTCATCAAAAGAGTGCAATCAATAAACTTATATACATATTCCTTCATTATCCAACTTTCATTTATCATTAACTGCTAAAAGTTGGTGAATGATTTTCTATGGACACAACAGACTGAACGATGTCCACATACCAGTACAAAGAAGAATCTTCCCTTTTGATAGATATTTGACTGTTAGCGCTATTTTGCTGAGACACTCTTCTGAAAGGTAGGGTGGGTCGACTATCACCATATCACAACTGTGAGGTTGGAGATCGTCATGTAAATTCATTGGGTAGTTATAGTCGTAGAAAACAAACTCCTTTCCATAAACTGAAAACCGCCTGTCATACTCCAACAAAATAGCAGTGAACTCTCCATTCCCAAGCTGCTTCAGTTTCTGATAGATACTTGGGGTACTGATGCAGGCTATTCTGAAATAGAAATTACATGAATAAATAACAATACTTCAATATTTCACTTCTATATACGACTTGACATTTTGAGCTTCCAATCATAAGGTGCTACAGAGAGTTTGGAATTCTTTAATTCATATTTTTAGGAGTTTCACCAGTGACCCAGACAAATAGAAAGAAAAGTGGCACTTATAGAAGTACCAGCTTTTCTTCAAATGGTTCTATTTTTCTGATGTTTCTGGTGCTGCAATGAATGCTGCTCTGGGTCACTGAGTAGTGGTAGCACACTGCTTCACCTCAAATTATGTTCCTCCACTCAGCTTGAAGAATGGAATGGTTGGGTTTCCAAGATTTGGTGGGAAGTTTCACCCAAGTACATATCAAATGTGGCTGAGGCTGCAAAAACCTGGAAGGAATTTGCATGCCTAGGCTCAGATGGTTCTGAAGATTATTAGACCTGAGTATAGTACTGAGCCATAAAAACCAGGAAGGGCCTATGTGTAGATTCGAGTTAGGCAGTTTCAGCTAGGCTGACCTCATTTGGGTCTATGTCCCAATCCTGATCATAAGCCCGCAAACTCTTCTAAAAATGTGGACACTGGGTGGGGACAAGAATGAGCTCTGCTGTGCTGTCAATCGCAGTCAAATACTTCAACCAAACTCAATTTGCCCAGACTATAACAATATGCATTGTTTGCACACAGATGACACAGTTACTTCTGTTTGAATCATTTTGCTTTGAAAATATTTCTTCCCTTTTTTGCTGTTGACACCAATTCTTTGTTGTTGTCTGGTTCTATCAACCATGATATCCAATAGTACCCTAATCAAGTTGTTATTCTTCAGCATGAGCCTCAGTGACGAGTGTTGGCAGGATTACCTGATGGAGACATCAGATTTAATCCCAATCCTGCCCTCACTCAATATCAGCATTTCCAACACTGGGGTCTGGATAGGGATCAGCATAATTTTCATCTCTTTAAATCATAGATGCTGCGTCAATGGGACAGCACGGTGGCACAGTGGTTAGCACTGCTGCCTCACAACGCCAAGGACCCAAGTTTGATTCTGGCCTCCGGTCACTGTGTGGAGTTTGCATGTTCTCACCATGTCTGCGTGGGTTTCCCGCCAGGTGCTCTGGTTTCCTCCCACATTCCAAAGATCTGCAGGTTAGGTGGATTAGCCATGGTAAGTATGCAGAGTTACAGGGATTGGGAGGGAGGGTGGGCCTCAGTGGGATGTTCTTTCAGAGAGTTGGTACAGACTCAATGAGCTAAATGGTCTCCTGCTGCACTGCAGGGATCCTATAGATCTTTGCTTCATTCTGGCTGAGATCAACTATTTGCACACAGTATCAGGAATTGTATACAAAAGTTTCCTAATTCACATGTCTCAGCTACTTCTTGCAAGAACTTAAGTTTGCTTCTTCATTTAAATAAGGTACCTGAGAAACATTAAGTTACCTGTACAGCTGAAAGAATATATATACCTGCCGTCACTTCCTGCAGCTTCAATTGCTTCCTGGGCCAGCCGTAGAGCTGTTTCATCACTGTACCAAAACTGGCTTAATTGCTAGAAAAATAATTTCAGAAATTTAGCAACATTACTGGTCAGTAGCCTTATTTAAAAGTTGTATTATGCAGTAAAAAATCAACATCCTAAACTATAATTCTGTGCAAACGTCCCAATATCCACAACGATATTCAAATTATGATCAAAGTTGGGCGTATCAGCTAAAGATATTCTATGAAATCATATCCAAAGAAGTTAACTTAAAACAAAAACTATCAAGAAAAGAAAATCATCTCAGTATGTGTGCAAAAGAAAATGTTCAGAAGAATTTGCAAAACTCGCTACATTGTACAGACAGCAGTCACAGAATTATACTGCCATTCACCCCATTGCTTCTTGATGGCCCTTTGTCTTCCCACAGAACCCTGCACACGTTTCCTTTTTTAAGCAAACATTTAATTTCCTTTTGAATGTTACAACTGAACCTGACTTCACCACCCTTAGGTGATGTTCTCTCGGTCATAACAACTCAAGAGTACAAACATTCTTCACTACATCCTGGATTTCTTTTGCCAATGATTATAAATCTGTCTTCTCTGGTTACCAATTCTCCAGCCCCTGAAAACAGTTTCTCCCTCCCTACTCATAATTTTAAAAATCTCTATTAATTATCTCCTTAGGAATTTCACAGTAACTTCATTGCAGTGTTAATGTAAGCCTTACTTGTGACTAATAAATAAAACTTTTTTAAAAACTTAACTTAAATATTTTCCCGAGTTAGCGAAGCAGTGATTCCTGATCTCTTAGCACCAGTATTTGGAAATTACTGGGCTATGGCTCAGCCATTGAAACAATCGTTACAAATGAAAAAAGCAAGACACTTTAAAATGAGCTTCATGTTCCTCCGAGTATTTATTTTCTGAGCAAACAATACTGTTTTAGTGGCACAGAGCTGGTAGCTTTAAGAGATCTTTGGAAAATAAACATTTAGAGAAATGGGGAGACTTATTTTAATGTTTAGTAAGGCTCAGGATATTTTATTTTGAACGCAAGTAATTGTTTAAAGAATTTTTATTTTGATGAAGGTCCTGGAGAATTTTAACACTTATCAACTTTATCCACTAAAAGTTAGCATCAAACATACTTAGGTAAATGGTTGCACACAGAGTAAAGTTTACTCTGATTCCCAACAATTTACTCTGATTCCCAACAATCTGTCAGATATCTCTGAGAGATATCGACAACAGTTATCCTAGGAGGCCACCATAAGTGAGGCTATAATTAGTATAGATTAAAAAGCATTTTGTGCTTTGCACTATTCAGCAGCCTGTCATTATACTTAAACAAAATCCTACTGACAACAGTCTGCCAAGCTACTAAGCCAGAAAACGCTACCTAAACAATATGGCTCCAGCTATATTTCAGAAATAAATAGCCAAACACAAAACAGTCAGTATTTTACCCAGTCTTCTTCAATGGACCCAACAATATAATTATTGAATCCTGCATATTGCTTCTTCTGTTGATCCAGCTGGAATTCTTGCAGGGCAGCCAAAGCATAAACTGACAACTGAGTGTCATTATCATTATCACTGTCACTCATTCTGACAGCAAATTATCCTGGAACAAATCAAAAGGATGTATAATATCCATCAAGTAATACATTTTAACAAATTCCCAACTTCCCTTCCTGGCTCCAATGTTAGGTGATATAGTTATTGGTTCTCCCTCCTCAGGTTCTGTCCCTCTCTCCTTTAAATCTGCCATCATCACCTCTCACCTCAAAAAAAAAACAACCCCTGACCCTGCCATCACTGCTTCATTTCCAACTTCCCTTTCCCCTCCAAACTCCTTGAATGTGTAAAGTTTTTAATTTTAAATGTGTTGTTGCTTCCTAAATTTCTCAGGTTTGAATCCATCCAATCAGTTTCCTGTCCAGCTGCTGTACCAAAATAGCTCATATCAAGCTCACACATTAAATCCTTTGTGACTGTGATAAAGGTAAACTATCCTTCTCAATATATCGGCAGTTTTTGACATGGTTAATAACCTCCTGCAATGCCTCTACACCTCTGTCCAGCTGAGCGTGACTGCATCCACTTGGCTCCATTATTGTTTATGTAATCATAGCCAGAGTATTACCCGCAAGGGTTTCTCTCCCTGCTCCCACATCATTACCTCTGGTGTCCCCCAAGGGTCTACTCTTTGGTCCCTTCCTATTTTTTATATACATGCTTTTCCTTGGTACATCATCCAAAAAAGTATTTGTTTTCATATGGCATCCTGCTCTACCTCACGAGCACCTGTCTCGACTCCTCCATCATCACAACATAACAAATAGAAGCAGGAATGGACCACATCGCTCATCAAGCCTGCCCCACTGTTCAATATGATCATGGCTGGCCTTGGACTTCAACTCCACTTTCCCGCCTGGTTTCCTTATCCCTTGATTTCCTGAGAGACCAAGAATTGTCCATCTCGGTCTTAAATATATTCAACAATGGCACGCCTCCCCACATTACACTGCATCTGCCAATTGCTACCCACTCACTTAACCAGTCTATATCTTTTTGCAACCTCTTTGCGCACTCCTCACAAATTGCATTCCCACTTAGCTTCATATCATCAGCAAAGTTAGATACATTACCCTCTGTCTCTTCATCTAAGTCAGTAATATTGTTTGTAAACAGCTGAGGCTCCAGCGCTGATCCTTGTGGCACTCCACAAGTCACAGCCTGCCAACTTTATCCCTACTCTCTGCTTTCTGCCCATTAACCAATCCTCTATCCATGTGAATATATTACCCCCCCCCCCCCCCCCCCCCCAACTCCATGAGCCTTTATCTTGCCTTTAAACCTGCTATATGGCAACTTATCAAATGTTTTTTGGAAATCCAAGTATACTACATGGCTCCCCTTTATCTACCCTATTAGTTCCATCCTCAAAAAACTTTAATAAATTTGTTAAACCTTTTGTAAAACAATGTTGACTTGTTTTAATCATGTTGTGCTTTACTAAACGCACTGTTAAGACTTCCTTAATAATAGATTCCAGCATTTTCCTCACAATTGATATCAGGGTAAATGGCCGGTAGTTCCCGGTTTCTTTCTCCCTCATTTCTTGAATAGAAGTTTACTAACTTCTAATCTGGTGGGACCTTTACAGAATCTAAGGAATTTTGGAACCATAGCCAGCGCATCCTGCAACACTATCTCGACAGCTACCACTTTTAGAACCTTAGGATGGTTATTCTGCCCTTGGGATTTGTGGGATTTTAGTCCCTTGCATTTCTTCAGTACATTTTCTCTGCCGATGTTAATTACCTTAATTTCCTTACATTTATTAGCCCCTAGGTTACCCTCTATTTCTGCTACCTAACTTGTGACTTCTACTATGAAGACAGACAAAAGATATTTGTCCAATGTCTCTGTTTCTATGGGACCAAGGTTAATTTTAGCTACTCTTTTCCTTTTCACAGATGTTTAAAAGCTCCTACAAACTGTTTTTTCATATTCCTGGTTAGTTTACTCTTGTATTCTAATTTTATTCTTACCAACTTTTTGAAGGCCCTTTGCTTATTTTTCAAACATTTCCAACCCTCCAACTTATGACTATGGCTTGTAACATTATAAGCCATTTCTTTAAATTTTCTACTATCCTAACCTCCTCAGTAGGCCACCTGAATTTTTGTTTCTTAATAGAATGTATTTTTCTTGAACATTTTGAATTATTTCTGTAAATATTTCCCACTGTTTATTTATTGCCATCACTTTTAGTTTATTTGCCTTATCAACCTCAGCCAGCTCTCGCCTCATACCTATGTAATTTGCTTTAAGATTTTTGTTGGTGACTGGAGTATGCCTTTTCAATGGTAATGTGAAATTCCAATTGCATTATGATCACTATTTCTCATTGAATATTTTACTAATTAGCCCCGTCTCATTACACAATGCTAGATCTAAAATAGTTCCAATCCCTTGCTGGTTTCACAACATACAGCTCCAGGAAACCATCATGAAAACAGTCCGTAAACTCATATTCCAAGCCACCATTGCAAATCTGGTTAGGACATTCTCTATGAAGACTAAACTCCCCAATAACTATCACATTGCCTTTGTTATAAATTCCAATAATTTATTGTTTAATGCTCTGTCCAACAGTATAACTACCATTGGGGCTGGGTCTATAAACTGCCTCTACCAGCATTATCTCACCTTGCTATTCCTAAACCTCACCAATACCGATTTTACTTCTTGATTCACTGAGCCAGGATCTTTTCTCACTGATGTACTATAAGATCCTTTACAATCAGGGGTAACTCCCCTCCTTTGCCATTCTGTTATCTTTTATGTCCCCTGAAATATTTATTACCCAACCTTGGTCACCTTATAACCAATTCTGTAATGGAAATTAGATCTAAACCATTTACTTCTATTTGTGCCATTGGTGCATCTATCTTATTGCCGCTAAGTTATCAGAATGCTAATCAGGCATCCAGTACTGGATGAGCAGAAATTTCCTCCAATTAAATATTGGGAAGACCACATTTATTGTCTTTGATCTCAGCTACAAGCTCTGTTCTCTGGCCACTGACTCCCTCTCCGTGGCAAGTTTCTAAGGCTGTTTGCATATTTGATCCCAAGAAGAAATCCAACCACATCAGCAAGACCACCTATTTTCACCGAGGAATAGGAAGGAACAGGAGTAAAACCATTTAGCTCCGGAACTACTACTTTGTCCCTTTCTCTCTCACAGCTCTGGTTTTGCTGATGTTTCTCTTCTTGTATCGACTTCTTCTCATTGTGGGCAAAACCACTCTCTCATTGATTAATTGAGGTGGAATCCAAGTTGCTCTCCAATCAAAAGCAATGGAATCAAGAGAGAGAACATATCGAAGGACAGTGAAATTTATGATTCGATGTGTTTGTTCTACCATTCAATGGAATCATGGTTGATCTGCAACCTAACTCCATTTATGCACCTTTGCCTCATATCCCTCTTTAACGTCATCCAATTATGTGCCTGTCACTGAAATCCTCATTCGTGTCATTGATTTTATATCCAACATACTTCAGGCTAGCCTCCCATATTCTTCCCTCTACAAACTTGAGTTCACCTAAAACTATGTCCTCACTCACAGTGACCTTTCAACCCTGTGCTCACTAATCTACATTGGCTCCGTTAAGCAATTTTACAACTCTGATCCTACTTTTTAAATCCCTCCCTGGCCTTGACCCTCCATAACTCTGTAAACTTATCCTTCCCAACATTCCACTGTGCCTATCTAATTCTGCCTTCTTGAACTTCCCCAATTTTAACTGCTCCACCATTGGGTGGCCATGCCTTCAGTTGCTTAGCTTGGGATTCCTTCCTGAATCTTCTCTTTCTGTCATAGTCTGAAATTGTTGAACTCAATGTTGAGTCCAGAAGACTGTAAAGTCCATACCAGAAGATGAGCCACTGTTCCTCATGCTTTTACTGAGCTTAACTGGAACACTGCAGCAGGCTGAGGATAGCAATGTGTCCCCCATTATGATTTTAGGTTTTTTTTGCCATTTGCCAGTCTGAGTCATGTCTTTTTGCTTTTGGACAGAGCGGTTCATTATTTTGCCATTCACAATTATATCCCCACCATCTATCCTTTCCTTTTTGTTCTCCTCACCTTTTAATGACATAACACCCATTGTATTTCTACTTTTCTGCAGTTCTCAAATTGTATATTCCACTCGGAACATTAGCTCGGTTTCCCTCTCCACAGATGTTGCCAAAACTGACAGTATTTCCAGCACTTGATGTTTTTATTTCAAAGTTCCACCATCTGTGATATATTGCTTTAATGTTGGTAGCCATGCAAATCTTGATTTACATCACTAAACCAGTTGGATGGACTAAGCTCCAGATAGACACTCCCTCCCTCTGGATGTTTCACTACACGTTAAGGAGTTTTTTTTCTTCAAAAAAAACAGAAAATGCTGGAAACACTCAGCCAGTCAGGCAACGCCTGTGGCAGGAGCAAAACAGCTGTTTAATTGCAATGTCCCTTTCATCAGAACTGGAGGATTGGGGTTGCGCCAGTTTAAAAGAGGGTTTTGTACTTGCTCTATGGGTAGCACAGTGTTTAGCACTGCTGCCTCACAGCGCCAGGGACCTGGGTTCGATTCCCAGCTTGGGTTACTGTGTGTGGAGTTTGCACCTTCTCCCCGTGTCTGCGTGGGTTTCCTTCGGGTGCTCCGGTTTCCTCCCACAGTCCGAAAGTTGTGCTGGTTAGGTGCATTGGCCGTGCTAAATTCTCCCTCAGAGTAGCTGAACAGGCGCCGGACTGTGGCAACTAGGGGATTTTCACAGTAACTTCATTGCAGTGTTAATATAAACCTTGTGATAATAATAAGAAAAGCTTCCAGTTCAACTCTGATCCTGTGGCCAGAGCAGCTGAGCATTTCCAGCACTCTCTGTGTCCATCCCACACTATAACAAACTGAGACACGACTCCTACCACCTCGCCGCCTTTATTCAATTCACAATTAAACCCCCAGCAACAGAGGAGCGAGTCCAAAAGCTGGAGCAGCTCATACTCACACATCACCGTGCACTGACCTTTCCCCTCTGACATCCGACCCACTACACGGTGGTAGAGGAAGTGACGCGATGACGCACGCAACGTTAACCCGGAAGTGCCCGTCGGCTTGGTAGGGTGAAGGGTCAGAAGGTCAGCGCCAGGTGAGGCTGAAGGGTCTGATACAGGTGAGACCAGATCAGCCAGGTTGTGCTTATTTGTCTTTGGGATTCTTCCCCCCACCCCGCCAAAAAATGGGGACAAAATACATTTCCAAGGAACTGGTTACCAAAGAACAATAACACAGGGGAGAATAGAACTAGTGTGTTTAAATTAGAGGCGAAAATCAAATGTATGTTTACAAATAAGAATGTTTTTCTAATGCCCCCAATTGGATTTCTATTCTGGCTAATTTTCAGAATTTGGGTGTTTGCCAAAGATTGGATGAAACAAAAATAAAAGCAAAATGCTGGGGGTTGCTGGAAATTTGAAATAAAAACAGAAAATACTAGAAAAACTCCCATTTCTGAAACAAAAAGTTCTGCTTCCAGTGAGGAGTTTTCTTCAAAGCCTTGCATTTTTCTTTTTCACATAGCAGACATGCTGGAAGCACAACTCTTTCTCCTCAGATTTTGCATGTATATAAATTACAAATAAATTTGGGGGAAAATTCATTAAAAAATCAATAAAATATACCTCGCATTAGTGAATGAATCAAGTTATATCTCTTCCATCCTAAAAACAGAAACGGCTGGAAAAACTCAGCAAATCTGACTAATATATTAGTCACAAGTAGGCTTACATTAACACTGTAATGCAGTTACTGTGAAAATCCCCTAGTCGCTACACTCCAGCTCTTGTTCGGGTACACTGAGGGAGAATTTAGCATAGCCAATTCACCTAACCAGCATGTCTTTGGACTGTGGGAGGAAACCAGAGCACCTGGAGAAAACCCACGCAGACACGGGGAGAACGTGCAAACTCCACACAGACAGTGACCCAAGCTGGGAATCGAACCCGGGTCCCTGGCACTGAGGGGCAGCAGTCCTAATCACTGTGCCACCATAGTATCTGTGGAGAGAGAAACAGAGCTCCGAAGAAGAGTAATTCGGACCTGAAATGTTAATTCTGTTTCTCTCTCCACAGACCTACTGAGCTTTTCTAGTATTTTCTGTTTTTATTTCAAACAGAACTCGTTTCAGATTTCTTTATTTGTATTTTTTCATTATTTTTGTTGAGCAGCTCTATTTTATACATTATAAAATAGTGCAGCTCAGGGTAAGAACATAGAACAGTACAGCACAGTACAGGCCCTTCGGCCCTCAATGTTGTGCTGAGCTTTGTCCGAAACCAAGATCAAGCTATCCCAACTCCCTAGTAACTGCTGCTAATTTTTTTTTTCCACATAGCACTTCTTGATAGCATAGCGGAGATCATAATGATTGTAAACCCATGTACTACCTACAGAATCACAGTACAGGAGGCCTGTGACAGTCAGTACAATGGTGTTTGAAGGGCACTACCCTTCACAAGAAATAGGAACAGGAGAAGATCATATGACCCATTGATATTGCTTTATCGTTCAGTACGATCATGGCTGATCTTGGGCTTCAACTCCACTTGTCTGCCTGCCCTTCAAATTCCTTGATTCCCTAACAGAGGTCTTCATAGGAATAGAAAATGAAGTAGTCCGATCTGAAACACTGGTCCTAAAACACACAAAGGAAACTACATAGTTGTGAAGAGTGAGTTAGCTGTGATAGATTGGGTAACTTAATTGAAAGGTACGACAGCGGATAGATAATAGTTAATATTTGAGGAACGAATTCATATCAGAAACATTGTTCAAAAGGAGGTAATTCGGCCCATCAAAGTCTGTACCAATCACAATCCCAGCATTGGACTGGGGTAGGCACAGTAAGAAGTCTCACAACACCAAGTTAAAGTCCAACAGGTTTATTTGGTAGCACGAGCTTTCGGAGCACTGTCCCTTCATCAGGTGAGTGAAAAGTTGGGTTCACAAACAGGGCATGTATAGACACAGACTCAATTACAAGATAATGGTTGGAATGTGAGTCTCAACAGGTAATCAAATCTTTACAGGTCCAGACAATGCATATGGAAAGAGGGTTAAGCACAGGTTAAAGAAGTGTGAATTGTCTCAAGCCAGGACAGTTAGTAAGATTTTGCAAGCCCAGGCAAGTATTTGTTCTTGTCAATTCTCACCAGTCTATTCCATATTTTATAGCACATGGTTGGTCTATTTTTCGCTCTTCTTTGATGTACCGACTCCCATTATAAATCTTTGATGAAGAATGAGCACTCACCATATAAGATTCTTTCCCCCATCCACCCACACCAACAACTTGTGTATGCCAGGACTGGATGAACACAGATGTTTGGCAAGATACAGCTCTGATATTTTATTGCAAGACCAAAGATAACGCAAGGACCTTGTTTTGATGTAAATGTAATTGACAATGTAGCATCCCCACTGCAGGTTATTTTTAAGGCGAACCCCCAGGTATGATTATGTATCTACCTGTTTGGACAATTTGATTACAGAACTCAGCAGATCTTTTTTGTTGGTAATACACAATTCATAGCACTTTTTGCACTAAATGCCATCTCCCATTGGTCTTGCTAACTTTGCAATTCCAGAAGTTCATCTTGCAGTGAATGGATATGATCTAGAACTGCTGCTGCGTAATCCATCCAATCATCTGCAAGTAATTGCACCCTCATTTTTTAAGCTTGTTGGGACGGTCGTTTATGTGCATCAAGAGTATAAGGTTTCCAAGTCCCAATTTATATTTCCATCATGGAAAGCTCTACACTAAGAATGCTACAAGATGGTCTCCGCTTTTCCTTTCTAGAAGTGACAACAGCTCTCCACACTTCACATAGATGATCTTTTTATTAATGAACATAGGAATTAGTCATGCCAAGGTGTTACACCCAGGGAGGGCAGCGATCACCATTCTGTCCAAACTTTAGAAGGAATGTCTTCTGCTGGAGACTGTGTCAAATGTATGCAGAAGCACAACTGATTACTGAATGCAAGGAGGTATTAAAATACATTTTATTTGAAAAACTCTGATTACTGAAAGTCCAAAGAAACTCTCAAGTTTGATAATTTTGTAAATTTTCACTTCTTTTAGAACTGCAGTTTGTAACTACTAAATTACCTATTCTTCCAGATGAGATTTCTTCCTTTCCAATATATAGACAGACACATTTTTTGGATAATTATCTTCATTGAAAACCAGAACTTCCAACATTTTAGTCAACAGATTCAGGAAATTATATATACAGTTATTTACATAAGTTTCATTCAATTTAAATTAACAGCAGCTCATTAAACATTGGAATTTCAACAACGTTCAGATCACTCCTACATCTTAATGCAAACATAAAAAATAATTTGTTTATACATAGAAAATTTCAAACATCACTGGGTCACAAGAGCTACAACTTAATTGTGAAATCAATGCTTTTAATTTTGTGCTCAACTTGTAGTTAAGGTAATGGAATCGTCAATAAACACTAATGTAATATTAGAAGAAGAAATAAAAGCAAGATTTGGTAACTGGAATGAATGTTCAGAGGACAGACTAAAAAATAATTCTCTTGCATCAAGCCAACAGCATTTTCACTATTTATAAAGCATACAAAAAAAATTATTTGCAGCAACAGAACTAAATGTCTTTAAAAGACATCACTTTTGAAGTAACTGTCAGATATGATTAATATTTAGAATATTACTCACTTGGCAATACCATTGCTAACATTCAGTAAATAATTTTCTGTCCAAACATTAAGCCAAACATATTGAGTAATACCACACGTGCTTAACGAACAAACCTGACAGTTCTTAAAGTGTATTCTGGCCCTCTTCCCTAGTTCAATTTCTACACTAAATAGTTTATAAAGATCTGTTTGTGTAGAAACAAATTAGATGAAGAAAAATAAATTGAATGATCTAAAATCCAATTTGTCTTTTAGTTGACAGTTGGGAACCAGGCAACACATTACTGTATTTGATAAAATTGATCAAATAATGTTTACAAATGCAAAACAACCATGCCATAATTCACTATTATAAAACTGAATTACGGTGATGTTAAAGGTTAGTTATACAACTGCAAAAAGATTGTATTAAAGGAAAAATTCTGACTTTTAACATTTCCAATTATACGAGACTTACTGGGGTTGAAAAATGAATGTTTGGTTTGTTGTTGAGGCAAAACTGATTAGCACGTTAATCCACCCACAGAAAATCAATTGGAGGAGTTAAAGCTCGCAACAATCTCATTGCCATGTCAGGAAATAGACTGTTGTTCGTATTTTTACATCTGATGGGATGTCAGCCTTGGCTCAGTGGTAGTACTCTCATCTAGGTAAGAAGGTCATGGGTTTAAACCTTTACACCAGAATACACTAATTGTTTACTATATTATCAGAGATGCTGTCATTAAAGTGAGACCCCATCTGCTTGCTCAGATGGATATAAAAGACCCATGGTACTACTTGAAGAGCAGGGGAATTCTCAAAATGTTTTCCTTAACCAACATAACCTAAAACAGATTAACTGATTGTGTTTATGCACAAACTGCCTGCCATATTTGTCTTCATTATAATAATGACCAACTTTGAAAGTAATTCATTGACTGTAAAGCAGTTGGAGATGTCCTGAGGACTTGAAAGGCACTAGATAAATGCAAGTTCATTCTTTCTTTAACTGATGCGGCCGATCAGGGAATGGTACATCCCTGGTTTTAAAGTTTATTTATTAGTGCCACAAGTAGGTTTACATTAATAATGCAATGAAGTTACTGTGCTTGTCAGTAGAAGTGTAAAACTCCTTGCTTGCAATAACAGTAGTCCCATTTGAAATTAACCCAAGTTGTTTTAACAATATTTGCATACATAGATGTACACACACCTAATAAAATGTTGCTCGACTTAACAGTTGATATTGTTAAATGTAATATGGTCTGGGGTGTTTAGCAGACAAATGTTGAAGCTTGAATAAATGTATAGATTTACACTGATTTGTAATTCCATTTAAAATTTAAATAAATCGCTTACCTGTTCAGTAATTATTCTTGCTTGCCTAGAAAATAGTGGATTTGAAAATCATCACTTTCTATGTTCCCACAATTACTGTCTAACCAACATATCTCCTCAATTTGAAACACTTACAATCTGAAAGGTATTCAAAATTTCTTAAACATCCTTGGATTTTAAGCACTGCAAAATTAAGAGTCTATTTTGGAAAACTGCGCTAAGCTCTATTTTGAGAACGCCTGATTTCTCTTCATGTCAATATTCCTAAGAAATCAGGGATGGTCATTATTGGATAAATTCACATACACCTACATAAATCAACTTACTCTAAACGTCAAACAGAATTAATGAATAACAACGTTTCTTACAAACAGTTAACTGAGTTCACAAAAGCTGCCTCAAGGCATGAAAAATATAAGAATTCTACCAACAAATCCAAAATATGCTGTTCTAAAAAAATATCATTTGTTTAACTTTACCATGTTCATCATATTACAAATTCAGGCAATAGTATACTGTTAATTATGAAGATAAATGGGGATGTTTGCACAATGTTCAATACCACTTGCACATTGTGTCTGACACAAGTGATGTGTCCGACACAAGTGATGTGTCCATATGCAGCAAGATCTGGACAACATTCAGATTTGGGCTATGTGGCAAGTAACATTCATACCACACAAAGTGCCAGGCAATGACCATCTCCAACTAGAGAGAATTTACATCTCCCCTTAACATTAAATGGCATTATCATCACTGAATCCCACCATCAACATCCTGAGGGTTACCATTGACCATAAATTGACCTGGATCAGCCAGTTGTAGCTAATGTCTACAAGAGGTCAGACTGGAAATTCTGGCATGCAGTTTATCTCCTGATTCCTCAGAACCTGTCCACTATCTACAAGGCACAAGTTAGGAGCTGATGTAATACTCTCCATAATCCTGAATTAGTGCAGCTTATACAACACAAGAAGCTCATCATTATCCAGGACAAAGCAGCCCATTGATTGGCATCTCATCCAGCACCTCAACATTCATTTGCTCCACCATCAGCACACAGTGGCAGCAGTATGTGTCATCTACTAGATGCACTGCAGGAACTCAACAAGGCTCCTTTGACAGCACCCTACAACCTACGATCTCTACCACCTAGGACATGGGCAGCAGAAGCATGGAAACACCACCATCTGCAAGTTCCCCTCCAAGCCACACATCATCCTGACTTGGAACTCACCATTCCTTCACTGTAGCTGAGTCAAAATCCTGGAACTCCCCTCCTAACAGCACTGTAGGTATACTTACACCACATGGAGTGCAGCGGTTCAAGAAGGCAGTTCACCTCCAACTTTCCAAGGGCATTCAGGGATTGGCAACAAATGCTGACCTAGTGAGCAGTGCCCACATTCTGTGAAAAAATAGTGCCACTATAATTAGTGACACTTTGCATATTTGGAAAAGGGTAGAGTAGATCAAAATGTTTTAACTTATACTGTTGTTTTAAATGTGGTGTCAGGAATCCTAGAAACAAAACCAATTTTTATTGGTGACAGATGATTTAAACAGCAGCCAAAGTTTATTTGGTCGTCACCGCATATATACAGAGAAACATTCCATGTGTATTTTTCTTTTTAAAAATGTATCTTGTACTATGCAAGAAGGGTAGACTATGCAATAGTCAGAATTTGTACTGAACTCAACTGCACCAAAACATTAAAAAGTTTTATAAGAACACTTAAATGATACATTTTAGGTTAGACGTCCCCAAAACATATCCTCAAACCTTTACAATTCCTTCTATGTGCAATTAAAAAAATTAAATGGTCAAAATTTCTATAAAATAATGTACATAAAATGGTGCTTGCACACATCAGGGATGTAATATAACATGACAAAATAAATCACAAAGTACAAAACAATGCACAAAACTTATTTAAATGCATCACAGCTTTTCGCTTATGCATAACCACATAAACTGGTTATACCTCGAGAAAAGCAATGATCCATTCAAGACAGGCTCCAGATGAATTAAAAAAGGTCACAGTAGTTGTCACATGGCAGCAATTGACAGAGTATTTTATTTTTCTTGACCTGCAGTATTTCACAGCGTAGTTAAATACTTGTTTCAACAGTCTTGGATATTCCTGGTCAGAATAAGGGCTGGGACCATGGAATTACAACTAAAATGTGGCATTATTTAAAAATTTCAAAAGTAGGAGAGCCAATAGCGAAGAGACATTCATTCTTTACCTATAAATTATTTTTATACAAGTTTTAATCATTTTCTTGAGGACAACTTGGCCTTTTGTGATTTAATTTAAATTTTATGATTAAATTAGCCAACAAAGTTGTTTCAGCAGTTTAACCTAGTGTAGAATAGAAGCTATTTGCATAACATGATAAAATGGCATATTCAATATATAAATTTTTATGGGCATAAGATACATATGCTGAGTCTACCATCCTTTGAACTAGCATTCAAACATAATACAACATTAAGCAAATGCTAAGTAAATCTGTACACCACATCCCCTTTCTCTACCATCCATTTTTTTTGTGTCTGAGTTATCACAATAGATTCTAATTCCATCACAGTAGAAAAAGAATCTTGGTCTGCAGAATGTATTTGCATTAATCTGGTGAAATGAAATGCAGAATTCAGACAAACAGCCAGACTGCCTTATCACTAATTCATATACATGAAATTTGCACAATAGTTACTCTGCTACAGAGCATATATGTTGATTAAGATTCATTATTTCAGTGCACTGATCATCATCATCTCATCTTGCACTCCAAGAAAAAAACATTATTGGTGGGTCAACTGCATCAGACTACTTCTTCCAAAACTATACATGAAGGGAAGAGATTTGGGGAACAAAACAGTAAAGGCCAATGCTCATTTTTGCTGGGGCATTATTTTAATCTGCATTTTGTGCTTAAATTAGTTGAAACTGCATTTTGTTGGTCTTCCTACAATATACAACTTGTATACATGCAACTCCCTCAAATTTGATTTAAATATCACAATCTTTCACTGTACTCAAAAAGATATCACCAATTTCCATGGTGCCTAAATAAAAACAAAGGATGATTGATTCAAATGTTTGCAGTGTTCAGTATTGTACATTTACTGCATTTTAATGGGAGACTGGTGAAAAGGAATAAAGTATGCAAGTTAAATTCCAACAAATGGGCCATCAAATAGGATGCTTATATCAAACACTCTTGTGATATCTCGATCACTCACCTTTTCTTATAATAGATGTACAAACATGGCATGCTGTATTAATTTGACTAATCAATAATATGGTTCCTGACATGTTCTATAACCATGTTACTGGCCAGCTCGCAGAATTAGGTACTGTACAAACTTAATTTAAAATAAACAAAGTAGCAGAAAATGACGACCATAGAGTATGTCAGTTCAAATGTTTCCTTGTTAAATAGAATAACCTTCACTTTGTATTTGTACATTTGAGTTTTGGAGTCCTGAGAAAGTGGGTGGTAAAACAGAGGTAAATTGTGCCATTGGCCAAAAGGGAAGAACCCTCGTAAATAAACAAAACATTTTGAAGAGCGTTGAAGTTTGGGAAGATATTAGAGAGGAAAATAAATTACTCCCCTACAGAAAACTGACCTATAACACAGTCTGCAGAGACTCTCAAATATATTCTATCTCCTCCTCTGAGATTAGATCTGATGTTCCAGAAAAGCGAAAAGCAAAAAATGCACCAACTTTAATTCTATTGGCTACTTTAATTTTATTTTAAATTGAGTGTATTATGGGACCCATACAAAATTCCACTTAACTGGTTTGCTGGCCTCAGAAAGAAACTTAACCTAGTACATTTATTTTTCAGTAGTTTTGACATACAACCTGTACAAAGTTCATCAAAGAGGATACTCTCTCTTCTCGGGTGAACAGAAAAACCACCAATACCAGAAAATACACAGCAAGTAAGTCAACACTGATAAGGGAAAGCTGAGTGAACGTTTCATTAGAACAGGATCATATCTAAAAAGTTACCCATCTTTCTCTTTCAGATGTTCAGCGACCTACTGTACACTTTCTATTTCACCTATGCAATGGTGTGACAACAAGCTTCGTTCACTTCATCCCTATTTTTAAAACTAGTTTGCATGTTCATACTCGGAACTGTAACATCCTGATTTGTTTTTCATTTTGGAATCCTGAATATACTGTGCAGTATTATAATATGCAGCTACTTACGTATCTACATTGTCATTTGTTGTCCAAAGGCTAGTCAAGGCGAATTTGTCTCAAACAAAATGCCCAGCAGCTTATTTACATTTATTCTAAAAGTGTTAAAAGTTTGATTGACTATGCAACAGCATAAACTAGAGGTTTTTTTTAAACTAATGCCCAACTTATCCCAGTGTGCATCATTAAAGAATTCACACCATAGAATTCATTATTGCTCAGATAGACACAAGAACCTAGTAGTGTGACAGTTCAGGTGTAAAGTTGTGTTTTGTTTAAAAAGTAAATCCCTTTAAGCCTTAATGTAGAACTTAAATGACTTAATTTTAGTATCCAAAATGACGATTTTCCATCCTTATGTAAATGTTAACACTACAGGTACATTTGACACCAAATAATGACAAACCTTTCATTTCAGAGGAAAGGGAAATTACAAGAAAAAAAACAACACAAAAGTTGCCACTTTGGCAATCCAGTTTCAGGTATTTCAGAACACAAAGTTTTCATATTTACAGAAAATAAGGCAACTGGTTACACTTCCTAAAATTCACGGTTGGGAAGCAAAAATATATACTTTATTCTGAATAGCAGGCAGTACAAAGTGAATCTGAAGTCTTGTGTACGACGTGATCACTGCCTGGTATGGAAAAAAAAATCAAGATTCAAACGCTACAATTTGGTGTTTTCTTTAGGTCACAAATAAATCCATATGCTGGAAAAAAAATAAAGCTAATTTCAGCCATAACATTTACAGCTGTGTATTTTGTCTACAGTGATTCCCTCAAAGCAAGGGTTGAAATATAAGCAATAAGACAGTTTATCTGGCCATTTGGGCAGCTGGTTTAAACCAGATATGAAAAGGCACTGGATTCATTCACTGTGCCCAATCATCCACACACATACTGGAATTTTCTAAAATACACTATTTTCATTCTTTTTTTTTTAAGTAAACGATTAGATTATATGACAAATCATGGCTAAGAAATACTGGCAACTGAATAGTGGTGGGTTCATCCTTCTGTCTTAATGTGGTAGGCTTAGACCAAATATCCTGAGAGTCTAAAGTCCAAGATGGCAGGCAACAGCCTTGAAACAGGTATAAAATTCAGTCAACTTTGATTTCCATGCTTTACAGTGCATTCTTCAACAAGGGCCTTTGCAGCTTAAGTCTATTTAACACACAGAAGACCACCGACATTTGCCATAAAGTCTTTAAGGCTTTTTAGAAAGGCCATCCTCTGCTTGCGGTCCAATGTAGGGGGAGTGCTGCTTCCAGTAAGATTGTTGAAGGCATCTGCTAATCGTTGATATATAACTGGATCCTGCTGGCTTGATAGTAAAGTTTCAACTAATTCTGAATACTCAGCCTGTGGAAACAATATGTGGAATGTCTTATTAATTTCCATCAAAGCAAACGTGAAAACTGATTCTGAAATTGGTTAATTTGAAAAAGGGGAGGGACAGAGGTTGAGTTTTTTAAGCAGTTTTACCTGATGAAGACATACTAGTGTGTAGAAAGCTTCACCTGCAGCATCAGTAAGTTCTGCATTGTGCTTCTGCAATACCAGCATATCAAAGACGAGCTGTAATGACAAACTCTGCAGAATGAAAATACATTCCAAGCACAGTAAGATAAACGTTGTCACTAGATAAGTTGAGTATATGCATTTTAATAAACTGCATGGGAAAAGATGCAGCACTTAACTCAATATCCTTCCTGGTGGTTGTCCTTGTTTGATAATATGCCACCACCACAAATTGTTTTATTACTGTCAGTGACAGATCTGTGACTAGCATTTCACCCTTGTATTGCATAGATTTAGGAATAAAAGTTTTAGCTGTCGATGAACTGAGACAGGAGCAAGTCCAGGGAAGCAATGGAGGTGAAATAGACAGTCCTAATGATAACATGAATATGAGATAAGAAACACAAGGGGCTAAAGGCAGACAAGTTGCAAGGACTCGATGAACTGCATGTTAGGGTTGTAATGGAAGTGGCTGCAGAGATACTGGACCCATTGTTTTAAATTTTTTGTAACTCGCAAAATTCCAGAAGATTGGAGAACAGCCAATATGACACCCTTGTTCAAAAAGGGAGAAAGGTTGGTTAGTTTAACATCTATTATTGGCAAGATGCTGGAGCCAATAATCAAAGAGGAAATAATTAATCATTTCAGAAAGCTGAATATAATCAAACCTAGTCGACATGGTTTTACAAAAGGTAAATCATGTTTGATGAATTTGCTTGAATTCTTTGAGGATGTAACAGGGAGAATAGAGGGGAACCTGTACATGTAGTGTACTTAGATTTCCAAAAGACATTTAACAGGGTACTAAATAAGAGGCGGGTGCATAAAGTAAAAGCCCATGGAATTGGAGGAAGTGTATTAGGATGAATTGAAAACTGGCTGTCAGATAGAAAACAGAGTTGGCATAAATGGGTCCTTTTCAGAGTGGATGGACATAATTAGTGGAGTACTGCAGGGATCAGTTCTTGGCCTGCAATTGTTCACTATTTACACTAATGACCTGGAGGAAGGAACAGAATGTAAGGTTTCCAAATTTGCCGATTATACAAAAATAGGTGGAAGGGCAGGTTGTGATGAGGATATTGTGATTCTGCAATGGGATATAGATAGATTCAGTAACTGGGCAAAAACCTGGCAAATGGAGTTTAATGTGGGGAAGTGAGGTCATGGACTTTGGTAGGAGGAATCAAAAGGCAAAGTGTTATCTAAATGGAGAGAGACTGCAGATGAATGAAGTGCAGAGGAATCTAAGTGTTCTAGTGTATGAATCACAAAAAGCTAGCGAGCAAATCCAACAAATAGTTAAGGAGGCAAATGGCATTTCGGCCCTTATTGTAAAAGAGCTGAAGTTTAAAAATAAGGAGGTTTTGTTGCAATTATACAGGGTGTTGGTGAGGCCTCACCTGGAAAACTGCATACAGTTTTGGTCCCAGTACCTTAAAAAGAATATAGTAACATTGGAGGCAGTCCAAAGGTGATTCACCAGGCTAATTCCTGGGATGAGAGGTTGTCCTATCAAGGAGACTAAATAGCCTGGGTCTGTATTCCTTGGAGTTTAGAAGACTGACGGGGTGACCTTATTCAAACATATAAGATCCTGAGGGGGCTTGATAGGGTAGATGGTGAGATTTTTTCACTAGTGGGAGAGTCTTGAACAAAGGGACACAGCAACGGAGGTGTGTAGAAATTTCTTCTCGCAGAATTCTCTGCTCAAAGGGTAGTGGAGGTTGGAACATTAGAAATATTTGAAGGGGAGAGTGGATAAATATTTGATAGAGGAATAGAGGGCTCTGGGGAAATGGCACAGAAAAGGAGTTGAGCCCAGTATAGATCAGCCAGGATCATACTGAATGGCAGGGTAGGCTTGAAGGGCTTGGTGGCTTACTCCTGCTTCTATTTCTTGTGCGTTCTCTAGATCAAATATGACACCAAGGTTATGAACAGACTGGCATAATCTCAGGCTGTTGCCAAAGTGCACCATAGCTTCCATAATACTTGCTTTTGCTGAAATTTTAAACCAACGATATTAAAAACGTGATATTTCTTCCCAATCATATATAAGACATGGCACCTTGATGGGTGCCCCTGTGTTAGATCAAGCCTGTGACTTCACTTCCCACTTCCGTCAGTGAGGTGAGTGTAGGATAAACAAATATCAAAGAATATAATCCAAGAGTGCTAAAATTTCAACTCTGAATAAAATTCACAAACTGTTGTTTGCCAAAGAAAGTGGTTTTCCAACTTCTATTTAAAAGATCAGGAATACAAATATACTTTTAGGAAAATGGCTGGAAACAGTAGACTATTAGAAATAGAATAAATGTTAGTTAATACATAAATATGACAAAAAGTCCTCAATACGAGCAGAATTTTAATCATAGGACACACGATTAAAAATGTTTTTTCAATGAACAGACAAGCAGTGATCAAAAAACAGATTGTCAATTTAAGTTGCTTGAATATGAGCAAGTAAAACAACAATTCACTATTGACACGGTAACCACACCAAATGTGATCAGAAGTTATTGGCATTTCACCAACACAAGCTGTACCTTAAGAAAATGTCTGGTTGCAGCGAAGAGTGGTGATTCTGCCTCTTGTGCCTTGGCACACGTTTCAGCCAGAGGTGTGAGGGCTTCTAAACAGAGCTGGGAAACTTCAGATGTCATTCTAAAAGAAAGGGTTAAGGAAAGATGCAGAACTTCCATCCAGCTATCCATTTCCTTTTGTGCAATTTAAAAAAACAGGATGTGAAAAATTCAAATGGGATCTATTCTGTGAATGAACAAATATATTAAAATTATAATTCAAAATGTTATGAATGCAGTAAGTTAAGATACATAGATTGATTCCTGGAGCTCTAAGGATTATAAGAATAAATTGTACTCTGCTCATGTCCATCTTTAATAATACATGCAAATCTTTGAAGACACCGAATCCATAATCTTATTCAAGTGGTTATTTAGCTGTCACCCACTTTCTGTTCTATTAACTTTTAAGAAAGAATTACAGTTTCACAGAAGTTCAGTAAAATGCTTAAGATTTAAGACGGGATGGCAAAAATATTGCAGAAAAAAATTATTCAATGCTTCAGGGTTTCCATCTTAATCTCAAAATGAAAACTGGACCTTGGCAATAGGTAAAGGTAAAACTATTGGTGGTTATGTGTGAAATGTTACATGTGCTACTCTTGTAGTTTCTGGAGGGAAAATATCTAGTACAGATGTATCTAATACAGAGTACAGGAATGAGATGGAGAATCTGGTGAACTGGTGCAGCAACAATAATCTTCCCCAATGTCAACAAAACAAAGGAGCTCGTCATCGACTTCAGGAAGCGTAAAGGAGAACATGCCCCTGTCTACATCAATGGGGACGACGTAGAAAGGGTCGAGAACTTCAAGTTGTTAGGTGTTCAGATCACCAACCTGTCCTGGTCCCCCCATGCCGACACTATAGTTAAGAAAGTCCACCAACGCCTCTACTTTCTCAGAAGATTAAGGAAATTTGGCATGTCAGCTACGACTCTCACCAACGTTTACAGATACACCATAGAAAGCATTCTTTCTGGTTGTATCACAACTTGGTATGGCTCCTGCTCTGCCCAAGACCGCAAGGAACTACAAAAGGTCGTGAATGTAGCCCAATCCATCACGCAAACCAGCCTCCCATCCATTGATTCTGTCTACACTTCCCGCTGCCTTGGCAAAGCAGCCAGCATAATTAAGGACCCCACGCACCCCAGACATTCCCTCTTCCACCTTCTTCCATCGGGAAAAAGATACAAAAGTCTGAGGTCACGTACCAACCGACTCAAGAACAGCTTCTTCTCTGCTGCTGTCAGACTTTTGAATGGACTTACCTTGCATTTAGTTGATCTTTCTCTACACCCTAGCTATGACTGTAACACTACATTCTGCACTCTCTCGTTTCCTTCTTTATGAATGGTATGTTTTGTCTGCATAGCGTGCAAGAAAAAATAGTTTTCACTGTATGTTAATACATGTGACAATAAATCAAATCAAAGGACAGATCTGTGTCTATACACAACACAAACGCGCACTCTGCAGCAATTGTCTCTGCTCTGAATCATCTCATCAATCCAAGATATAAACTAAGCCAAATATTTTATGTCAACATTATAATTCCCACAAATCAGACATCCTAATAGCAGTAAAAGGATACGAGGTCATGCCCAATTCTAACGAGTACATGAGACTCTTAAAAAGTTCTTCAGGAAGTTGTGGTATTTTCTCAGGAAATATCTCACAGATGAAGGTGATTAATTTATAATACTGGTTACACAATGATGGAAACTGTTATGGCAAGACAAAACAAATAACTTTTGAAAATATGTATCTAACTTAATGGACAGTTAATAGAATTGACCAACCCCCCTCCCCCAAGACACTTTCATCATGACATTTCTCAGAAGTATAATTACCAACTACAGCCATCCACTTTCATCACCCCATTTCTATATGCTTCCATGACCTGATGATTTTAAATTCTATAATTATTCAAATGAGATGCATGATTCTTTTTGTCTGAACTGTTCTACACTCTAACAAGCTGTGTAAATTTCCTACTAGTGTCCAGTTGTAGGAATTAGAAATGGGATTGTTGTTACTTATTTTCCACTTGTCTCATTATATGAACATTCGAATTAGGAGCAGGAGTAGGCTATTTGGCCTCTCCAGCCTGCTCTGCCCTTCTATAAGATCATGGCTGATCTGATTGTGGCTTCAACTTCCCTTTCCTGAGTACCCTTAAACTCTTCAACTCCCTTGTCAATCAAGAATCTACCTCACTCAGTATTAAAAATATCCAATGACCCTGCCTCCAGTTCTCTGCCACAGATCAATAAAACTCAGAAAAAATTCTCCTCATCTGTATCTTAAACGGGGGATCCCTTATTCTTAAATAGTGTCCCCTAGTTGTAGTCTCTCCCACAAGATGAAACATCCTTTCAGCACCTGTCAAGTCCCCTCAGGATCTTTCTTGTTTCAGTATCATCTCTCATTTTCTACACGCTAACGGATACAGGTCCAACCTGCCCAATGTTTCCTCACAACACAATCCCTCATCCCAAAAATCAGTCAGGTGAACTTTTCTGAACTGCTTCTAATGCTATTATATCCTTTCTTGAATAAGAACAAAACTGTCCAAATGTGGTCTTATTAATGTCCTGTACAATTGTAGCAAAACTTCCCGTATTATGTTTCATTCCCCTTGCAACAAACATCATATTAAAAAACACTTTACCTTTAGCAAGTCTTGTGACATAAGTGGCAGTACAATATTCACTCCATAAAGGACTACATCAGCAGCTGACACTGATCTGTTTCCAGGCTGTCCAGATTCTTGCCCACGAAATACTTCATCTATATAGGCAATACAATGTAAAAGAGCCCTTGTGTTAAGCCATTAAGTGGTCAACAGTCACTGAAGTATGCAATGTGTGTTGATGGACTGGGTGAGACAGAAGAGGCCTGCCTATATCATTTTCTTCAGTTCTAACAACCCCGAAAGGAGATTGCTATAATTTGTATGATGGTATCACTTGCTGGAATTCTGACAAACTTTGAGAATGATTCTATTGATTTTCATCGATCAATTAAAAAGCAAAATTAGTTAGACTTCCAAATACTCTGCTTTTTTTAAAAAAAGTGATAAATTGTATATTTCAAGAACAGTTTATTCATAAAATATTTTCAGTGACTTTTCAGATCTGATTAAAAAGCCAAAAACTCTCTTTCCATCTCATTATTCTAAGAGTTAATATTTACAGTGTCCTGCGGTTCCAGTATTAAACAGCACTGCTGAGAATAACAGCAATATACCAGACCCCTAAAACAACAAAAATCAGAAACAATACTCCTACACCCATACAACAATAGTTTTATAAATTCCAAATTATAAGCTACAGCAGTGTGGAAAGAAAGGATGTACTGGTGAATCTGCTCCCAACCCTCTACCATTCGCCATTCTGAATCAGCTCCACAATATTGTGGTAATAATAATCTGACAACAAATTATTTCCTCCTCTTCCTCCAAGTGGAACAGCAGAAATCAGTAACTTGGAAGATGGTGAACCCGAATCCAGAAACCACTACTTTGTACCACGGCATTTTGGTGCTGCTGTGCTTTGTGCCACTCCTCACTATAGCAGCTTTGTAGTATTTCCAGATGTGGCAAATATTAGTTGCTTTCAAAAGCATAATACTAAATTCCACTGTAAATTTCAGTCCTAAGTAACATAGCAGCTCATTGAGGCCTTACTCGTGTTCCACAATGCAAACATATTTGCTTATAGGATAAGTTTAGTGGTGTATTATTGTGCGTTACTGGAATTTTACACTGTCAAAGGTAGTCATCATTTATACAGGTGGTATTCATGAGTTAGAGATGCCTTGCATGTGAAAAACCTCCAAAAACACAGAAATCACATTGTATTGTCACATCGTTTGTTGACATTTTTGTACACAAAAGCTCATGTATACCTGTGTCACTGAAGTCTATAAACTCTTTTGATAAGAGGTTCGTCAGAAGTTCCATAATGAGCAACAAGTCTTGATACTGTTCTTCTTCTGCTGCCACATCAGTCCGTTTCCTGCCTAAGCTATTCTTAGAATAGACCTGCAGTAGTGTCAGACAAGCTTCGTACAACTTCATGGCTTTTGACTGAAAGTTAAGACATTATGTTAGGCCTGATAGAATAATTTCAAAACTTAATGTAAACCTTCATTCCAAACAGGTGCTGGATTTTGTTTTCTTTCCCTTTGGTGATAGAAACTCATGGCTATGAATCTGGCAAACATTTGAGGGGGTGAATCCATGTTAAAGCATCATAGTTGCTGTGGAATTACTTTAGTATTAGAAAACACATTCATATTTTAAAACATTCAAAATGACAAGCAATTGAAAATAAAAGATGGGGATTTATTTTATTATTTTGGAAATGAAGCATTGTTTGGGAAAAGGTGTGTAGATAGTTTGAGTCATGTTGAGATCAAAAAGGAGGCAAAGGGCACAGGTACACAGGTCACTGAAAGTGGCAATGCAGGTGGAAAAGGTAGTCAAAGCAGATGGCATGCTTGCCTTCATCGGCCGGGGCATCGAGTTTAAAAATTGGCAAGTCATGTTGCAGCTTTATAGAACCTTAGTTAGGCCGCACTTGGAATATAGTGTTCAATTCTGGTTGCCACACTACCAGAAGGATGTGGAAGCTTTGGAGAGGGTACAGAAAAGATTAATCAGGATGTTGCCTGGTATGGAGGGCATTAGCTATGAGGAGAGGTTGGAGAAACTTGGTTTGTTCTCTCTGGAACGACGTAGGTTGAGGGGCGACCTGATAAGAGGTCTACAAGATTATGAGGGGCATGGACAGAATGGATAATCAGAAGCTTTTTCTTAGAGTGGAAGAGTCAATTACTAGGGGGGCACAGGTTTAAGGTGCGAGGGGCAAGGTTTAGAGGAGATGTACGAGGCAGATTTTTTACACAGAGGGTGGTGGATGCCTGGAACTCGCTGCCGGGGGAGTTCGTGGAAGCGGATACGGTAGTGACTTTTAAGGGGCGTCTTGACAAATACATGAACAGGATGGGAATAGAGGGATATCGTCCCCGGAAGGGTAGGAGGTTTTAGTTAAGTCGGGCAGCATGGTCGGTGCAGGCTTGGAGGGCCGGAAGGCCCTCCTGTGCTGTAACTTTATTTGTTCTTTGTTATTTGCAGTGTGCTTATTAAAGAAAGAAAATTACACATTTATCTAGCAACTTTTACATCTTCAGAACACTGCAATGTGTTTTGCTGTCAATTAATAACTTGGAGTGATATGATAAGTGAGGCAATACAGCAAGGTCCCATAAATGATAGGTGAATGATCTGTTCCAATATTGGAGGAGATATCCACATAGACCATAACAACTGGGCAGTTCTCCTGCTGTTATTTGATTAGTATCAGTGGATCCATTATGTCCATGTAACTGACCTACTACTTAACATGGAGCTTCAGATTAAGACCTTATCTGAGAGAATACATCCAGCAATGCATCAAAGTATTGGTCTCGACTCTACTCCATATCAGGGACCCAGGACCTTCTGATCCAGAGGCAAGACTGATGCAATCTTTCACTTTTTCTAATCTTGCACGTTATATAAAGGGCAAAAGACTAACTGGGGAAAGAATAGGGCCTCTTGAGGATCAACAGGGTCATCTATGTGCGGATCCACAAGAGATGGGTGAGATCCTAAATGAATATTTCTCATCAGTATTTACTGCTGAGAAAGGCATGGATGTTAGGAAACTTGGGGAAATAAACAGTGATGTCTTGAGGAGTGTACATATTACAGAGAAGGTGCTGCTGGAAGTCTTAAAGTGCATCAAGGTAGATAAATCCCCGGGACCTAATGAAGTGTATCTCAGAACATTGTGGGAGGCTAGGGAGGAAATTGCAGGTCCCCTAGCAGAGATATTTAAATCATTGACAACCACAGGTGAGGTGCCTGAAGATTGGAGTGTGGCTAATGTTGTGCCTTTGTTTAAGAAGGGCTGCAGGGAAAAGCCTGGAAACAACAGGCTGATCGAGCTAGTGTCTGTAGTGGGTAAGTTGTTAGAAGGAATTCCGAGAGACAGGATCTACAGGTATTTAGAGAGGCAAAAACTGATTAGCGACAGTTGGGCAAAATGATGATTTCTTTTTTGAATATATTTAGCTTGCAATTGTTCAAAATTTGATTAGGATGCAATACTTCCCATAACAATGAGGTTGATAACTTCATCAATAACAGTTTTATCACCAAGTTGGCATCTGCAATAAACCAGTCACTGAAGAATGCCTCATTGAATTTTCTTTTGGTAAAACAATAACCTTGTGGTGTTCAGGGAACCAGAGTCATTTTTGGTTGCTCATATAATGTATTTTTTTTGAATTAGCACATGCTCAGATGCTACACATCTCCTCTGCAATGAATATTCTCAATGCTGGTTGAAATCCAGGCAAAATATTGAGCACTTCCTTCCTTGTCCTTCAACAGCAAACAGAAAATCTCTACATCTCAGCAAGCACACTCATCCTGCTGATGACAATGTAACTGCAGATTTTTATATCCTGAGACTTAGAAAATGCAGTATGTTTGAATTTCCTTCTTTTCCTAATTTTAGAACTTCTAACCTGTTAAAGAGCATTTCCAATCAATCAATTTTGTTTTATAAAATAAACTTATGTTCACTTTAATGTAATAGTCACATGACACGTAATTTTCATCTCACCATTATTAGAGTAGTCTCACCTATATTTATATCCTATGCATCAGGTAAACAAAACATGAGCAGTGATGCAGAAGCATATTATTGAAGGCTAAAATGTTGCTTTTGGACAAAAATTTTACTGGTTTACAATGCCACATCAAAATAGTGGAATTTGCTCTTAGTCCATGACCATGAAAAGGAAGTATCTAAAACAATTCTTTCTCCTTCCCATGGACAGGAAACACCAACAATAACTGTGGGAGAGGGTAAATTATGAACCATCCAGTTGTTTTCCCAGTAAAATGTCCGAACAAGACATGTGAGACAAAGTAGCTTTGACAGATTTTACTTACCTCTCCAAGGTAGCAGATTTGCTTATGTGCAACTTCAACAAAAACTTCTATGATCAAGTTAACAGTCTCAGGTGTGTTCTTGTAAATTTCCATTAAACCAATGCAGTTATTGAGAAAGTCCATTAAAAAGGTAAACAGAATGGCTACATTGTCTATCTGTGTTGCTTCAGCAATTCCACAAAGTGCCTCCAGCGTAGCAATGATCTCCTGCTTTACCTCTTCTTCCTGACAGATTTGTTGGAAGTTTTCTTGGTTTATAACATTAAGAAATCGCTGTTGGAGTGGCTGGAGAACCTAAGAAAAATATATTTTACAAATACATGATAAAGTGAATGTTTCTCATCTTGACAGGAGGGTTTCAATAAACAAATTAAATTTTGTTCATTTGAAATTTAATTTAAAATGTGCTCTGTGACATTTTTACAGATAAGTCTGATAGATATCTAATGTCCTCCAATGGGCAACTGTGACTAGATGCTGATGTTAGCTCAGCTTGCATTGTAGTTTTGATCTACTTAGAGGGCTATGAGGCTTGCCTGATGGGAGGGATTTCTCTAATTTGTGCCTGAAGCAAATAGATTTACTTGGTAACAACAACCGTTTTTATATAGCACCTTAATTTAAAAAAAAATCTTAAGGCAACTCTGGAGCATTATAAAACAAAATAAGACACCAAGCCAAAGGAGGGGGTATTAGATTGAATGACCAAAAAGTTGGTCAAAGTAGTAGTTTTAAGGAATGTACTAAAGGAAGAAAGTGAGGTGGAGAAATGTAGGGATGGAATTCCAAAGTTTAGGTCCGAAGTAATAGTTTAGGATTTATTATGCTAGAGGCATAAAAGTTGTGATCTGTGGTCACTATCTCTGATACAGTCAGAACTATGCCTGCCATGGGCCTTGGTTTCAGATATGGCTACAGCAACATTCAGAGTCCCTTTAATGATTCATGAGTGGAAGTGCAACCTCCTGAGAAAGGCTTCAGTAATTTTAACTGGTCCATACATTCTTCTGGATGAGTTGTGTTGAGAAGATGTGGCTCTCCACTGGTGCTGTTTGGTTAATCTAGCTTTCCTCCCAGTCTCTTGTTGTTTCTCTTCCACGTGCATGTGGATTTTGAAATCCTAGCTCAGCAACGGTTTTGAAATAAAATTCTTTTCAAGGATGATAATGAATGAATGCAGTGGAAAATTTCTTGAGTATGAGAGTTCAAAACATTCAACATCTGCAATGATCCCGAAGATATGGCCAAAACTCTTTAACAAATCTCAATTGAACACAATCTTTAACCAAGTCTATCCACTTTGATATATTATGCTTTTTAAAAGGTAATGCACATGTTAAAGGATAGAAGTCACAGAATTCAGGATTAATTATGTCTTCATGTCTGCAGTACCATCACTTGTACGTGGCAGCTACTGGGAGGAAGCATGCTTCTAATGGAACTCCGGTGAACACTGAACCAATAAGATATTCCCGGCCCCACAAACATAGCTGCAGATTTGCAACACCCCCAAACCATGAAACTTAGGGTGTCGGCAGTAAATTAGTCCACGGAGGATATTGCAGCTCAGCTTGATTCTATCCTGTTTTGACATTCACACGTGGTGCAGTAGGGCCACTGGATATGGAAGTGGTAAATTATATAGCTACGATCAGCTTATCTAGTGGATACCAATGGACTAAACCAAGAACCTTCTTGCTCAATGTTCTCATCCAGAGGCATTTACTCCAATACATTTACTTACCTCAAGAGTTCTGGAAACCCCTCAGAAAACTTTGGTCAAAATATTAACTTAATCCATATTCAAATTCTCACCTCTGTCCAATACTGTTGTTTTGTTTCTGTATCCACATGAGCAAACCCTGCCAAAACCAGGGCTTTCATCAATGTCCGTTGTACACTACTAGGAAGGTAGTTCAGAGGTGGACTTCGACTTGCATACAGTTTTGCCAAATTCCACCAACTTTCACATTTTATTACTAAATTGGCCCTAAAAGGGAATAGTAATCAATTAATACTACTTCAAACCATGAGCAAAGAGGAGAAATATAGTTATCTGAATGCAGTTATAACCTTACAATTAACTCTATAATTGGCATTGGACTCATGAACAAAATAAGTATTTGCTTTTAAAAAAAACGACTTCTATGTTTCACTGCATGATTTAAGTGGTCTCATAAAAAAGCAATACCAAGTGAAATGGCCTAATAATTCAAAAATAAATTTTTGGGACATACTAATAGCTTTAAAGTTACAATTATTTTGAACATTCAATTATTTTACAAAATCTTTGGGTTGTTCACACATTTAAACTTTTATGTACAATACACTTGAGAACATTTCAATCATTTGTCAGTAAGCTACTTAATATGCAACTCAAGTTAAATGTTTATCAAATCAATACTCCAGATAAACCTCAAAGTTAATGTATGGAGGATGGTCAAAAATGCAACCTAATTTTCTTAATAAAATATTATCTATAGTCTGCTGTTTGAGGCTAAACACTGAAATATATCATCTACTCCCAGCAAACTACCCCCTCAGCCCATAAGTCATCAGTTAGGCAGTGTGGTTAAGTAATCTTTTGGAGAAATGACTGAAGAAATCAGTTTAGGTTCTTATGCTAGTACATAACACACAAATAGAAACAAAAAAGCATCAAGGGCTTTATGGAAAACAAACATGTAAATGGTTCTGTAAACACATTAAACAATAAATTTAATTTGGGAGTTTATACCAAACAGGATAGAATATGAAAGTAAAGAGGTCATGACAGTTCTACGCAAAATAATGGTTAGCTAACATCTGAAATACTTTGTACAGTTTAGGGTTCCTCAATATAGTGAGGAGATAGTGAGCACTGAAGAAAGTGCAACATACCAGGCCAAGGGTTTGATTTGTGAGGAAAGCAACTAGAAGCAGTTATGCTCTAAAATTTTATGCATGACAAAACAAGGATGACTTTGTACCCACCGTTCTCTCCTCTCAACTAGTGTTACAAGGAGTTGAACTGTGTCATTTGCAAGGTCTTGTTCTGCAATCCACACTGAAAGATTACTAATAACTTTTTCTAGAAGGTATCCAACAATCCACTGAGCACCTTCAGTGTCCGCACCAAATGCTGTACTTAACGGTAAACTTATCTGTAAGGAAAGAGGACATACATTGAAAAGTTAGTACTGATGCTCATTCAGCTCTTTGGGTTAACAGGGAACTATGCAAAAGGTCTCCAATAATGGGCAGTGCACCACTACCGTGGTGTTCTTGGGAAGACAGGCAAATCTTTGGTTTCCTTGATAATTTTGCTGCTTTTCAAATTCACTGATTTTTGAAACTAATCTCAAATTTTCCACTGGAGTTATTTTCACTATTGTTTCTCATGACTATAAAATTAAGATAATATAGTATATTCTCAGTTTTAGGATCTCATGGGGGCATAGCAAAATTTTTGCTTTGCAACCAATTTGTGTATAGCAAGTGCTTACAAACAGTAAGTAAGTGAAAGACCATTTTTTTTTTTAGTTGGGCTGTTTTAGGAAGAATTTTGCCCAGGGTAATAAGAACACTTCTTGCTCCTCTGCAAAATATCAGTGGATCTTTTGACTTCTATCTGAACAGTTAGAGGACCTCAGGTTAGCTTATGATGCAAAGGTAGCTCCTGTAAATAATGAAATGTCAGCCTAAATGAAGTGTTCAAGTTCTTGGTTTGAGGCCAGTGCTACCAACTAAGCTTAGCTGAGGCTTTCATCTTGTTTACACAATTACTAACACCACAACATTTAATCTCCATTATCTTGTTCTTCCCGAGATTCATTGTAACTTTATCTTAGTTTCTTCGAACTCAATCAGGAGACATTAATAATGCACCAGAAAAAAGATCCCTTTAATATGCTTCCCATAGTAATTTATTTTTTACCTTTCATTAAAAGGGGACAGATGATAAATTTCACAAAGTAGTGCCACTTCTCCAGTAACATAGGAAACTGGAAATGTTGGTCAAACAAGCAAAACAAATTGTTGGCTACAAAATCATCTGACAAAAAGAGGGCTATTTTGTGATTAGGACACAGTCATCATTTTAACAGTTTTTTAAACACTTTGATGTGGAGAGGAGTCCAATATAGTTGATCTCCATATTATAAAAAGGATATTGAGGCATTGGCAAAGGTTAAAAAAAAATTTCTAGGATGGATACCAGAACTGAGAAATTAGAGCCATCAGTAAAGACTGAACAGACTAGGACACTATTCTATAGAAAGGAGAAGGCCGAGTAGTAACCAAATAAAAGTGTTTATAATGATGAGGGGGGTCAGTAGAGTAGATACAATGAAAAAGAAAAAAATACAGCAGATACAGCAGAATCTGAAACAAAAACAGAAGATGCAGGAAACTCTCAGCAGGTCTGACAGCATCTGTGGAGAGAGAATCGAGTCAACATTTCTAGTCAGGATGACCGTTCATCATTGATATAAAGAAGATATTTCCACTTAATGAGGATTCAAAAACTAGGGGCTATAAATACAAAATAGTAATAAATCTAGTGGGGAATTCAGGGGACACTTCTTTATGCAAAGTGTGGTAAGATTATGGAAAGCACGACCACAACTTTTGTTAAATCTCACAGGTCTGAAATGCTAACTCTGTTTCTGCCTCCAAAGATGCTGCCTGACCTGCTGAGTACTTGCATCATTTCCTGTTTTTATTTCACACTTCCAGCATTTTGCACGACAACAAGGAATAGTTGAGGAAAATACTATAGAATAGACGCATTTAAAAGTAAATAGATAAGTACATGAGATAGAGGCGCTGGGGGACTAGATGAAGGTGGGTGGGTGCTTGCGGGAAGCAAAAACAAGAACTTAAGCCAATTGGGCTGTTTCTCTGCTGTGGGTTCCATACACTATAAATTAAGTTCTGTAATAAACTGGATGACTTTACGCAGAAAAATCAGGAAATCCAATGTATTGTTAACTATACTAACAATTTCAATAAATTATTATATTTCCAAGAGTAGATACCCATACTGACCAAGGCACCTTTGGAGTGCGTGACCCTGACATTGTACAACAGAGGTGAAAGTGCTTCAGTCCAAACAGTGACCCAAAAGCATAACTTTTGTTTGATACACATGAAAAGGATAGCTGAAAAATTATTCAAACTTTCTTGAAATCAGCCTTATCTATTTGCATAAAAGTGACCCTACTTGGAATGCAGAGACAAGCATTTTTTCACTAAAAGTCATTGCATCCAATCTTGAACCAAGTAAGCAAATCAAGCAGGTTGATCTGAATATGATTTTTTTCAAAGAAGATTAGCAATATTGGGGCAGAAACATTGGTACCAAACATAGAAGTGAAAAACATATAAGACACTATGCACTGGAGTCTACATTAAAGCTTAAAGTCGTCAGAGGGATGCAATGAGCTAGCTACCTGATAGTCATCCAAATATGTTGAGAAACGACCACATACAACAGGTCCAATTAGAGGTCATGCAATAGAATTTAAAAGTAATTAAACAAACATACCCGTGTAGACAGAAAGACCAAATCCGACATAAACTATAAAATTAATTAAGAAACAACAGTTTGTAAATCTATGAATACATTCAATATTGAGCACCTGATCATAGAGTTTTTCATCTACTAAAAGGTAGGTCTTTGTCCATCGTTTCAGGAACCACATAATATCTTTTCCCATTTGTGGACTGAGGAGTTCTGTCAAGTTTGCCCTCGTGGCTCGAGACTCAACTTCTGATGCTCTCAGAACAGCAGCTAACAACCTGGAAATAGGATTTTTAGATTAGTTTGATGTGTTACTTCACAGATCCATTCAGGTTCACTTATAGTTTCAAATAAATCTAAACTTTCTAAAGGTACACTTGAATACATTTATATTTGTAGAACTAAAAAACAATTAGATCCCCATGTTTCCTAAAGGTAATGGTATGAGTGACTGTTCAACAAGCCACATTTTACCCTCAGACTACTCGAGTGCTATCCTTCAAGCATCAGCTGGCCATGTGAGCATACATTGAACAAGTCTTTTCTTGTCGTTCACACAGAAATCAAAGAATGGGAACCATGGCTGATCTGTTCTCTTAATGGAGACATTAGTATTAATTAATAACATTAATATCAAAGAACAACAAAGAACAATACAGCACAGGAACAGGCCCTTCGGCCCTCCAAGCCCGCGCCGCTCCCCGGTCCAGGATTGAATCCTGAATCCAGGATCCCCGCCCAATTTTCCAGCCTATCTACATACCAATATCCTATCCACCGAGCTGTCCCTCACAGCTACGATGCTTTGTTCATTACAACCTATTAACTCACCCCCACCCCCCCATTCCAGACCATGTGATCTCCAGGGAGAGGCGAAAACCCAGAGTGAAAAACCCCAGGGCCAATATGGGGGAAAAAAATCTGGGAAATTCCTCTCCGACCCCCTGAGGCGATCGAAACGAGTCCAGGAGATCACAATGGCCCTGATCGGAAAATGCTTCCCAACCCTAGTCATTTCCACTTTCACGAACACCATATGAATTCCCTGCCCCCGAGACAGGTTCCCAACTATCCGCAGTCTCGCTCTGTACTGGCACCAGCAAGATGATCATAGAATGAAGCCTTGAAACGAGAAACAAGGAACAATTAGCCCGCGCCGCTCCCTGGTCCAAACTAGACCACTCTTTTGTATCCCTCCATTCCCACTCCGTTCATATAGCTGTCTAGATAAGTCTTAAACGTTCCCAGTGTGTCCGCCTCCACCACCTTGCCCGGCAACACATTCCAGGCCCCCACGACCCTCTGTGTGAAATATGTCCTTCTGATATCTGTGTTAAACCTCCCCCCCTTCACCTTGAACCTATGACCCCTCGTGAACGTCACCACCGACCCGGGGAAAAGCTTCCCACCGTTCACCCTATCTATGCCTTTCATAATTTTATACACCTCTATTAAGTCTCCCCTCATCCTCCGTCTTTCCAAGGAGAACAACCCCAGTTTCCCCAATCTCTCCTCATAACCAAGCCCCTCCATACCAGGCAACATCCTGGTAAACTTCCTCTGTACTCTCTCCAAAGCCTCCATGTCCTTCTGGTAGTGTGGCGACCAGAACTGGACGCAGTATTCCAAATGCGGCCGAACCAACGCTCTATACATCTGCAACATCAGACCCCAACTCTTATACTCTATGCCCCGTCCTATAAAGGCAAGCATGCCATATGCCTTCTTCACCACCTTCTCCACCTGTGACGTCACCTTCAAAGATCTGTGGACTTGCACACCCAGGTCCCTCTGCGTCTCTACACCCTTTATGGTTCTTCCATTTATCGTGTAGCTCCTCCCTACATTATTCCCACCAAAATGCATCACTTCGCATTTATCAGGATTGAACTCCATCTGCCATTTCCTTGCCCAAATTTCCAGCCTATCTATATCCTTCTGTAGCCTCTGACAATGTTCCTCACTATCTGCAAGTCCTGCCAGTTTTGTGTCGTCCGCAAACTTACTGATCACCCCAGTTACTCCTTCTTCCAGATCATTTATATAAATCACAAACAGCAGAGGTCCCAATACAGAGCCCTGCGGTACACCACTAGTCACAGGCCTCCATCCGGAAAAAGACCCTTCCACTACCACCCTCTGTCTTCTATGACTAAGCCAGTTCTCCACCCATCTAGCCACCTCCCCCTTTATCCCATGGGATCCAACCTTTTTCACTAGCCTACCATGAGGGACTTTGTCAAACGCTTTACTAAAGTCCATATAGACAACATCCACGGCCCTTCCTTCGTCAACCATTTTGGTCACTTCTTCAAAAAACACCACCAGGTTAGTGAGGCATGACCTCCCTCTCACAGCCTGCAATTATCCTGCAATTCTGCTGTCAAAAATCAGCAAATTTAAAGTCTGAGTATCAAACTTAGAACCATTCTTGTTTGCATTGCTCAACATCACACAACATTAGATATTTAACAACTAAATCATTGCAGAACTTACAATCAGGATCAAAAGATACAACTGAATAAGCATTTAGTTGGAACTTTTATTTCATCACAAAAACATTTAAGAGTGAGAACACCATTCAATCAGTGCATAGCACTGTTACAGAGTAGATATTAAATGTTATCTGTTTGAGATTGGTAACATTTAAACAAGTTGTGAAGAGCTTGTTCATAATGTTTAAAAGAAAGTAACCAACAGAACTCCTAGAGAACAAATGGTTAGACAGAATTTTAGAAGTACTGAATGCCTGTTACTTTCTCCCCAACATCCGATTACCCTCACTGGCCATCCAATCCCACTCCAATGCACCCCCCCCCCCCCCCCCCCCACCAAGCCCAAGTCAGACGGGAATTAAAGGTATAGCTGCATCTCAGGCGAAGTAACTAGGAGTGGAGCAATCTGATTGACACTCCACTGAAGTTACGGCTCTTGATTTTCTATTTCTCCATGGGATGTGGGTATTGCTGGCCAGGTCAGCATTTGTTGCCCATCCCAAATCACCTTGAGAAGGTGGTAGTGGTAAGCTGCCTTACTGAACCACTGAGGCAACGTAGTGGTGGTACACCGACAGCACTGTTAGGAAGGGAGCTCTAGGAGTCTGACCCAGCAACAGCGAAGCTGATGTAGCTCCAAGTAAGGATGATGAGTGGATTGGAAGGTAACTTGCAGGTGATGGTACTCTCATGCATCTGCTGCCCTTTTCCTTTTTGGTGGTAGAGGTTACAGATTTGCAAGATACTGCCAAATGAGGCTTGATGAGTTTCTGCAGAGCATCTTGTATGTGGTACATACTGCTGCCATTGTGTGTCATTGGTGGAGGGAGTGAATGTTTAAATTGGTGGATGGATGAGGTGCCAAGCAAGTGGGCTGCTGAATTCTGGATGGTGTTAAGCTTGTTGAGTGTTGTTACACGCATAGCATCCTTTCTTCCAGTCTATCACTTTAAAAAAAAACTCTTACCTAATCACAGAATCTGTTCTGTTACATCCTGGGATAGAGGAAGCCTTTTCCCCTGGGGAACCCAGGATCTGAAGTGTTGTGTTAATGTCAACTTCAGTGGCATGCTTAATGGAGTATTCCATTATCTCTGGAGGTATAAGAGGAGTCTCTCCCTGAGTATCATCAGCTAAGAGGTAGCCTAGCAACATTAACAAAGATACCAGGTTACAAGTACATTTTAGTATTCTATAAGATGAATTAATTTCATATTTTCTTGACAAACTACAATGTACATACAACCAAAGTGAACATTATGTAACAAAATATGTAATTAAACAGAAAAGATCATGCAAGTAAGGAAGAATACGGTTTAAAGCAGAATTTCCCTCCAGTTGCACTATTTTCTGTCAGGATTCCCCCAAATTAAACAGTATTTTTGATATAAAAGTACTAACGTCCTACCCACAAACAGATATTCACACCAACAATCCAAATCCATACAGAGCATTGCTTTTAATAATCCAAAATGTTGTGTACATTCCTTCTTCAAGTAATTTGACTCTTGGAAATTATTCTTGGTAGTGGCCATCTAGCAATACAGCTATTTTTGATTTCCAATGAACATTCTTTCATGGTTAACTAAAATGAGCTCTACTCCTGTAAACATCATCAATTTAAATTTTTGGGTATTTCTATCGGAGGTTGTTTTGTTAGTACAAGTCTGAAATTATAATTTTAAGGAGAGTGTTGAACAGACCAAGGGTTGAAGCCTGTTTAGTGATTAGCAAATGTAGTTACAGCCGTTTTAAATAGCTGCCAAGTCACTTTGTTTACTTTACATAGCTTTCTTTTCAATAAAGATAATATTACTATCCCCTCAGAAACTTTTTTTAATGCAATTCCCATGACCCCAATGGAAAGAAAACCTGTTGACAAGGTTTCATTTCTAAAAACTTACTTGAACAAGCAAAATATAAGCAACATAATTCAAACATTATACTTCAAAAAAAAGGAAAATTTTTGCTCTAAATAGTTGATACAATGGTGCATTGTAGGAAACAACAAGCACTCCCAACTCTCATCATTAATCTCAATTATCATCGACAGCCACAGGTGAGGTGCCTGAAGATTGGAGGGTCACAAATGTTGTGCCTTTGTTGAAGGAGGGCAGCAGGGAAAAGCCAGAGAACTACAGACCGGTGAGCCTAACGTCTGTAGTGGATAAGTTGTTGGAATGTTTTCTGTGGGACAGAATCCACAGGCATCAAGAGAGGCAAGGACTGACTAGGGACAGTCAGAATGGGTTTGTGATTGGAAAATCATGTCTCACGAATTTGATTTGAGTTTTTTGAAGGGGTAACCAAGAAGGTAGATGAGGACAGTGCAGTCGATGTTGTCTACATGGACTTTACAAGATGCCTTTGAAAGATACAGCATGGTAGGTTATTGCACAAGGTTAAACCTCATGGGATCCAAGGCGAGGAGTCAATTGGATACAAAATTGGCTTGAAGACAGAATTTGGAGATGCTGGCGTTGGACTGGGGTAAACACAGTAAGTAGTCTCACAACAGCAGGTTAAAGTCCAACAGGTTTATTTGGTAGCACAAGCCACTAGCTTTCGGAGCGCTGCTCCTTCATCAGGTGAGTGGGATTTCAGTTCACAAACAGGACATATAAAGACACAAACTCAATTTACAAAATAATGGTTGGAATGCGAGTCTTTACAAGTAATCAAGTCTTAAAGGTACAGACAATGTGAGTGGAGAGAGGATTAAGCACAGGTTAAAGAGATGTGTATTGTCTCCAGCCAGGACAGTTAGTGAGATTTTGCAAGCCCAGGCAAGTCGTGAGGGTACAGATAGTGTGACATGAACCCAAGATCTCGGTTGAGGCTGTCCTCATGTGTGCGGAACTTGGCTTTCAGTCTCTGCTCAGCGACTCTGTGTTGTCGTGTGTCGTGACAACGCAGAGTCGCTGAGCAGAGACTGATAGCCAAGTTCCGCACACGAGGACACCCTCAACCGGGATCTTGGATTCATGTCACACTATCTATAACCCCCACGATTTGCCTGGCTTGCAAAATCTCACTAACTGTCCTGGCTGGAGACAATACACATCTCTTTAACCTGTGCTTAATCCTCTCTTCACTCACATTGTCTGAACCTTTAAGACTTGATTATCTGTAAAGACTCGCATTCCAACCATTATTTTGTAAATTGAGTTTGTGTCTTTATATGCCCTGTTTGTGAACTGAAATCCCACTCACCTGATGAAGGAGCAGCGCTCCGAAGGCTCGTGGCTTGTGCTACCAAATAAACCTGTTGGACCTTAACCTGGTGTTGTGAGACTTCTTACTTTGAAGACAGAAGGTGTTTGTAGAGGATCGTTTTTCAAACTGGAGGCCTGTGACCAGCGGTTTACCTCAGGGACTGGTACACTGTTATTTGTTATTTATATTAATGATTTGAATGAGAATTCAGGAGGCATGGTTAGCAAGTTTGCAGATGACACCAAGATTGTTGACATAGTGGACTGTGAAGAAGGTTATCTAGGATTGCAACGGGATCTTGATCAATTGGGCCAGTTTGATTTAGATAAATGTGAGGCAGTGCATTTTGGTAGATCGAATCGTGGCAGAACCTACTCAGTTAATGGTAGGGCATTGGGGGAGTTATAGAACAAAGACCTAGGAGTACAGGTTCATAGCTCCTTGAAAGTGGAGTCACAGGTGGACAGGGTGGTGAAGATGGCATTCGGCATGCTTGGTTTCACTGGTCAGATGAAGTTGTACAAGACATTGTTAAGGCCACACTTGGAATACAGTGTCCAGTTCTGGTCACCCTATTATAGAAAGGATATTATTAAACTAGAAAGAATGCAGAAAAGATTTACTAGGATGTTACCAGGACATGATGGCTTGAGTTATTAGGAGAGGATAGATAGACTGGGACTTTTTTCCTTGCAGTGTAGGAGGCTTAGGGGTGATCTTATAGAGGCCTATAAAATAATGAGAGGCATAGATCAGATAGATAGTCAACATCTTTTCCCAATGGTAGGGGAGTCTAAAACTAGAGGGCATAGGTTTAAGGTAAGAGGGGAGAAATACAAAAGGGTCCAGAGGGGCAGTTTTTTTTCACTCAGAGGGTGTTAAGTGTCTGGCACGAGCTACCAAAGGCAGCAGTAGAGGCGGGTACAATTTTGTCTTTTAAAAAGCATTTAGACAGTTACTGGGTAAGATGGGTATAGTAGGATATGGGCCAAATGCAAGCAATTGGGACTAGCTTAGTGGTAAAAACTGGGCAGCATGGACAAGTTAGGCTGAAGGGCCTGTTTCCATGCTGTAAACCTCTATTACTCTATGACTCTACTGATGAGCCCTCAGTATTTCCCAGATGGAGATTCAGTTCCTTGACTGATATGGGAGGTAGGCCACAAGTCCCTTCAGACAGCAGACTCACCACATCCATTTTCCATAGACCCCCAAAAGGCCCGTCTTTCCTACCCTCACTGCTCAACTCTCAGAATCCACCATTTTGGTCTCTTTCAGTGGCTGGCACAACTTCCCACCTCAGCTCACTTAGTCCCACTGTGTCATAGTTCCTGTCCTATTCTCAGAAACTTCTTCCTGCTTCTTCACCGGGATCTGTGTCTGTTATTTTTCTGTAACTTTGTTCTACTCCCAACTGCAGAACCCCAAGCTGTAATTAAATATCTCAAATAGCTTTTTTTTTTTAAAGCTTCCATCCCATAACAAACTTAGCCAGAGTTTATCTTCAAAATCTAATGACCTCAATGCCAGAATTATCTTAGGTTACACTTTGGTTTTAAAAGGACCTTCACTGAAAGAAAATACAGGTTTTTCCCAAAGCACAAGGTTCATCACAATATACTGAGTAGTGAACCTACCTGTGACCAAAAGTAGCCAATGAATATCCTCATACAAATCATCCAGTACTTTATTATCCAATGTTGCTGGCCCTGGTGATGAAAGAAACTGTTGTTGTTGCCTTTGTAGCTGACCATGAAGTCTTGTTACTCTATCTTCCAATAAGCTGCATCAGACAAAAGAAAAATCACATTTATCAAATTACAGAATCAAATCATTGGCATTTAATCCCTAAACGTTTACATAAGGGATCTCTAAACGGTCATTAAAAAATTGAGATCGATATTTGTTCTAGAAGCTGGCTGCAACACACTGTACACAGATGTGTAGGAAGCATGACTGGTTATCTCAATGGCCCATTTGTAAGCCAGACAAATCGCCCTGCGTGCTATTGCTATGGTTTGACAGAGGTGAATATAAAGGAATATTGATAGAAATACTGTAAGAGGTTTCCAAGAAAAATGTGTGGGAGATAAAAAAAGGGACAAAGATTTATGACATTACGTATTCACTAATGAAATCAGAAAATATTCATCACTTATTCCTTCATAACCCTTGTTAAAATATGCTCTAGGTTTCACAAAGTTTAAAGCAGTTATTGAATAATCTTATTTACAACTTAATCAAATATATAAATCTATAATTCCCTCAGTTCCAGATCATTTAATCTTTACATAGGTCATTACTGTCCAATAGAAAATGTTAGTCGCAGGTATGGAAAAATCATTTTAATCTTGTTCAGTCAAATTTTAATATAAAAGGCCTTACTCAATATAGGTGCATGTATTTCACAAAAATATTTATTTAGCATATGGCACCATTCAATGCTAAGTACTGCAGACTTTCCTTTTCAAAGTTTGGAATTCTGTTTTTTTTTCCCTACACTTCCACAGGACATGCATGTCGCTGGCAAGACCAGCATCTTTATTGTCCATCCCTAATTATCCTTGAGAAGGTGGTGGTGAGCTGCCTTCTTGAACCACCCTAGTCAATGTGTTGTAGGTACACTCACAGTGCCGTTGGTGGTAGAGGGAATGGATATTGAAGATGGTGGATGGAATGCTAATCAAGTGGGCTGCTTCATCCTGGATGGTGTCAAGCTTCTCAAATGTTGTTGGAGCTACCCTCTTCCGGCAAGTGGAGAGTATTCCAATCCTTACTTGTGTCTTGTAAATGGTGGAATGCTTTGGGGAGTCAGGAGGTTAGTTACTAACTGCAGAATTCCCAGCCTTCGACCTACTCTCTCATAGCCATCTGTATTTATATGACTTGTCTAGTTCAGTTTCTGGTTAATGGTAACCCCCCCCCCCACAGGATGTTGATAATTGGGGGCTTCAACAATGGTAATGCCATTGAATGTCAAGGGGAAGTGGTTGGATTCTCTCTTGTTGGAGATGGTTATTGCCTGGCACTTGTGTGCCATGAATGTTTCTTACCACTTTGCAGCCCATGCCTAAATGTTGTCCAGCTCATGCTGCTTTTGTCAGACAGGCTCTTCTTACAGCTTCTAGGCTTTTATCCATCAGTTTCAAGCAACACCTTTACTCTTTCACTTCATCAGAATGATGTTGAGAATGATGATTTGCACAATATGATGCAACATACTAGCCTTCACTCACCATTCAGAACACAGTTGAACATTGTGTCCTTTTTGAACTGCTGGCTACTGGAGCAAGGTGCAAAATACTCATACCTGAAAACAAAGGCAGATGTAGTTGGGCTAACTGTGGGCAGATCTTCGAGCTCTTGAGTTTTTGGAGAGAGAGGGAGGAAGGTCTCTCAGAGATAAAGATTGAAGCTGGCATGGTCAGAGAGAAAGCAGTTGCAAGTTCTCTGAAAACTTGCAGGTGGAATGCAAGAGCCAGGAGAGTCTCTGACTGATGAGATGCTTCCCATGGCACTCAAAAGACTCTGGAAGATTTGCCTTTGCGAGGGAGAATTCGGTGGAGTGGACCTTATAGTTGGTAGTCAGCTCAAAAATCCTCCAAAAACATTTGAGGTCTGTTAACAGTCAACCACATTACTGTGGGTCTGGAGTCAAGTAAAGTAAAGACAGCAGATTTCCTCCCTCAAGAAACAGATGGATTTTTAAACTATCAGCATCAGTTTTAATGTCGCTATTACTGAGACTAGTTTTTAAATTCCAGATTTTATAATTTAAATTCCACCAGCTATTGTGGCAGGAGTTGAACCCGGTCTAGGTCTCTGGATTACTCATCCAGTGACATTACCATTATGCCACTGTTTCCCCAAAATAGACATTTAATGACTTAAGAAGAAAAAACAACAAATACTAGCATTAAAAAATATTCAGTAGGTCTATTTTATTTCAATTTCAGAACAATCTTTTTTGATAATCCTCTACATGATGTCCTTGTGCTATCTGAACATACACTTTGCTCAATTGCTGAAGGTCATCAGGTCCAACACATTATAGGAAGTGTGTGTGCTATTTAGAGTTGTCTGCACTATAAAACCATTCCTATTTGATGGGGTCGAATTACATTCTGACTACATCCTAATGTTTCTGTGCCAGTTGACTGTCCCAATCCCATCGTAGTAGCTGATTCTTCTATATGTACACATCAAAGGGACAATGGAAAGCTGACAAATCAGACATCTGTCTAGTTGCATTTCACAAAAGATTATTTCTAATGGCCCAGAACTTCTGTTCCTTGCTTCATTGGCAGCTAGTGCTCCAAAAAGGAGGCTTGGCTTCACTTCCAACCTGAATGAATAAAAAAGGAGTGAAGTGGTGATCCAACTGTGATTGGCACACCTGAGAAATTCTGGCCCAATATTTCTTCATAGGAATTCATGGCACTGCAGTCACTAATTTGAAAGAACCATAAGTCTCTAACACAATGGACTGTCACGTGGCTCACTGTGTGTATACCTGCTCTTTTCCAGAGTAATCCAAAATAATCCCACTGCCATGCCCTCTCCCCAGAGACATCTATTGTCTACTGTTCCAAATGTTCCAGATTCAATCCTCAAACTATTGAGTTAGATGGTCTAAGTTAGGGTAGTAGGTAAGGTACCTTAAAATGATGAGATGTCTTTGGACTTTTTGCTATGGTAAAGATGCTTTATAAAATTTAAGTTGTTACAACTTGGTTAAAGATGGGAAAACAGGCCTAGGTTTTCACTCCTAACTGTTATCTGTAGACCATGAAATGTGGTGTGTCGATGTCAGGTTAGGTTGAAATTGTGCTATTCTATGACTCTTCCCTAGAATGGATAGCCCACCAGCACTCGGTAATAAGACTGACATTTTAATAATTGTCACTTGGGCATGATATTGGAGAAAGACTACCAATGTTACAATACCCCACGCAATGTCTTCAGGAACAGACATGACATAAAAAAGCAAAACAAAAATGTTTTTTCAATCTGACTGGCCCAGGAAAGACTAAATGGAAGCAGAACGACTTCCCAGAACACACGCTCAATATGCTTTTGCTGATTCAAGTTATTAGCAGCAATCATTTAAAACTCCTATCTGAACATTTTCCAAACAAAAGAGCATTCTACAGAGAGCCATTTGAATTTAAGATCGTAATAATAATTTATTTTAAATAAATAGTGTGCCAAATTCTTGTGATAGGAAATTCTCAACCTACCTTATAAGCAGAGGTATGCAGTGGTCTGCTGCTATTCTTCCTAGCATGCCTATACTTGCCAACTGGTCTGAGAACATCTCTCGGTCATCTTCTTGTACTTCACTGATTTCTTCCTCGTCACGTGTTGTTACACCATTGGTGGTCTGAATAAGGACAAAAAAGTTAGATATTTGAATATAAAGTTATTAAAATCTTCACCAAAATAAAGTTATTTGGTAATACTGTATAATCAAAATATTAAATATCAACTGACATTCTTCAACTCTGTACCAGTTATTTTTGCCTTGTTATTCTTATGATCCCCTGAACTGAACAACACGCATGTAACTTATTCCCAATCTGTTACTAATGTTAAGTTTTACATAGTTGGCTGGATGATTTATTTTCACATTGCTCTGTTTTCTTATTCAGTACTTCACCTGGTTAAACTTTGTTTAATGTTCCTGCATGTCCTAACCCTGAACTCACATCTTGCTCTAGTTTTTTTCCTCCCCAAGTTCATCTTGTCCATGAGTACCTCCCGCTGCTCCCTCAATCCCAGTCTTGCTAAGCTGCTGACCACCCAACTGCCCCTCCTGATGGTTCTCATCTGCGTTTGAAATCCCATCTCTTTCTCATGTACATGCTGTCACTTGATGGCAACATCCAGCTCAACATAATAAGTAATAACCTCAACTGAATAAATGAAGAGTGAAGATTACCTTCAGCAATTGAGCAAAGTATATGTTCAGACAGCACAAGGATATCATGCAGAGGATTATAAAAAAAAAATGTTCTGAAATTGAAATAAAAATAGGCCTGCTGAATATTTTTGAATTCTAGCATTTGTTGTTTTTTTTTATTAAATCATTAAATGTTTGTTTTGGGGAAACAGTGGCATAATGGTAATGTCACTGGATGAGTAATCCAGAGACCTAGACCGGGTTCAAATCCTGCCACAAAAGCAGGTTTCTTCCACTTTTGTTGAATTATCAGACTGCTTAGCTGACATCCAGTACTGAATGAACAGAAGTTTCCTCCAAATATTGGGAAGACTGAAGCCATTGCTTTTAGTCCCCACTCAAAACTCCATTCCCTAGGTACCAATTCCGTTCCCCTCTCTGGCAAGTGTCCGAAAGTAAGTAAAACAGTGCGTTTGCAAACTTGATGTCATATTTAACTCCAAGATGAGTTTCAACCTCATTTTCATGTCATCAATAAGATTGTTCATTTCCACCTCCAAAACATTGCCCAATTTTGTCCTGTCTCAGCTCATCTGCTGCTACAACCTCCATTCATGCTTTTGTTACCCCTCAACTTGACAATTCCAATACATTCCTGGCTGATCTCCCTCATTCTACCCTCTGTCATTCAAATATTTACTTTGCCATAATTTGCATTAAAACCTGTTAACAAACACTCCTATGCTTGCTGATCTCCACTGATTCCTGATTTTAAAATTCTCATCTTTGGTTTTAAATCCCTCCATGGCCTCACTGCTTCCTATTTCTGTAATCTCCTTCAGCCCCAGAAACCCTCCAGAATATTTGGGCTTATCTAATTCTGGCCACTTGTGCACCCCCAATTTAAATCGCTCTACCACTGGTGGCTGTGTCTTCAGCTGCCTGAAAACCCTAAGCTCTGAAATACCCTCCCTTATACCTCTCCCTCCCTACTTCACTTTCCTCCTTTAAGACACTCCTTAAAACCTAGTTACTTGGCCAAGCTTTTGGTCATTTGAACTACTATCTCCTGCTGTGGCTCATGGTAATATTTTGCTTTATAATGTTCCTGTGAAGCACCTTGGGAAGCTGGGTTACATTAAAAGCATCAAAGTAGTTGATCATTGTGCAGCCTGAACAAGATTATTTAAGTCCATAGCTCATCATTCTACGGATCCATATGCCAGAAGTGGAAATGTACTTTAATGAATATAATGTGTGCGCGCATACATCTATTTTACTATTAATAGCAGGGAATGCTTGTACAGAAGAACTGCATGGGGTCTGCAGTCAGCATGAATTTGTATTTTTATTTCCATTTCTTTAAAAACAAGGTATTCCCTTTGAACCCAGTTCTTCCAATGACTGTATACAACAAAGCACAGAGACTACAACACAGAAGTTTTCAATCTAATACAGTGGTCACTATATCTAAAAAGATTTTAAACTTGAAAAACATACTAGCCATTGACTATGTTAGGTGCAGCTAATGAATCAGCACAGTGTTCAATGATTGAATCCCTTCTTACCTAACACTACCAACGCTGCTGTATAACACACACATTATAAATTGATCACAGCTGTCATCGAGCATGACTCCAACTCCCATTGCATGTGTGCACTTCATCTGCTTTTAAAAAGTTACATATAAGTCACATATAGCAACTCATTTACACAAAAGGTTCCCTGCCATTCTTTAAGGATTAAAGTATTCCTTCAAGAATATTTTAAGGCTGAGTTAGATTCTTGATTGACGAGGGAATAAAAGGGTATGGGGATGGACAGGAAAGTGGAATAGAGGCCACAGTCACATAGCCACGATCTTATCAAATGGCGGAGCAGACTCACAGGGTTGAATGACCTCAATGTGTCCTAATTCTTGTGTTCTTACGTATGTAGATCACAGTGACAAAAACAGCAGTATAACCGCACCATACATCATTAGGCTACCAATGCACTTCTCATTTTGACCAATGTTTGCCTTTCTATCCAGTCAATGATTAATACAGAAAATAAATTGTAAGATTTGTGCATTGTGGGGTCTAATTCAGCCTGGATAAAAATACAAAGACAAGGAAAACTGCTTGTAGTTTCACACAATTTGCACTCAGCTATGCTCTAAATGCACAATACTTAATGAAGGCCAGAGCTTATGCAGAGCTTTCCCTTTCTCAAATGCAAAAGACTGAACAAGGCAATAATTTTGGGCTTTGTCATGGCATATCCTAGTGACCTGTTTACATATCAGCATTAGCACATCAACAGCAGCATCAGCATGCTGGAAACAGGTCTGCTTTTTAGGAAAGGATGTTGCATGGATTGTTGCTAGCTTTTTGAAATGATTTTCTTTATCCAACCGTCTCTGAAATAACCAGAGATCCAAACTAGATTACTTTAAAATGCATTTTAATACTGTTCTACAGGCAGTACATTTGCAGTCTCACCTACCTTTACTGACTAAAAAATATTACAAATTAAGAAAGCAAAAGCATTGAAGTGCAAATGTGGATAGTTTCCCAGGTTCCCTATCGATTTATCACGATATACCCACACTTCTGCTCCTAAGGAAGCTTACATTTTAGCAGAAAATGCATTTATCATCTAAAAGTAAAGATTACAATCCGAGTTCTGAATATTCAGGATTTTTTGAGAAGGAGACTGTATTCACACATACCTTTTCATTACACTACAGCTGACTGTACAGTAAGTGTTAACGGTAAGATCACAAGCCAACAATCTTCAGTTTCATATAAATGCTTCATGGATCACAGGGTTAGATACTGAAATCAGTTGTCAGATAGTTTAAATATAAAATGAGCAGTGGACTTCATGATGATATAGCCAGGCACCTTAGAAAAGAGGTGAGAGGCAGTTTATATGATATCATGGGGAGTATTAAGACACCCTTATATCAGCTACCATTAAACTGACCCTCTTGAGACTTAAGTCACTTGTGAGTTACTTCATCAGCCTAAGTGTGCAGATATTTTTAATAACATCCAAAAGTCTCCAAATGTAGTTCATAACAGTACTGATTGTTGCTTTATTACAATCCATATTATAGATAGCCCATCTAAATACTGAAAATCTGATTAGTTTTAGGGACGAACTCCAATATATGTGAAAATATTAACTAATATCAACAAAACGAAAGGAATGAATTCAAAGTTTCAGCAGAAAGGACTGACTAGACTGGCAAGATCAGTTTCACAAACATGTCAGGAATCTAAGCAATCCATCTCGGTGAACACACAAGTGCACAAAATAACATGCCCCCAGCCTAGACATTCTTGTATTGAGGAATCTGATTGATCAGGCTGGCCTGGGATTTTAAACCCCTCAAAATAATCCTCTTTTTTAAATTACATGTCCAGCTGAAAACATATCATGTTACATTATTACATAAATGATAGTGTTACACAAGTGCAATGCCACAAGAAAGCATTCTTCTAAATACATCAAACATAGCCTTAGATGATTCCCTGCAGGGTAAATAACAGCAATGTCTCGTATAATGCGAAAGCAATCATTGGGAGTGTACCATCTTCAATTCTCAGACTGTCCTGAGGTAGCAAGCCTCAGCTGGGCACCACCCCAGGCTAAAAAGAGAAAATAAAGAACAAACCAAGATCCCAAATGATTATCAGAGGAACTCCAGCCCAGGTGAAGTCACCTTGTTAGGACAGGACTGGACTCCGCTGTTGCGCCCGCAGAACTGAATAAACAACCAACACTCATCCAGGCTTATACATGAAAGATTGTTTGCGCAAGGCAACAGAGGACTGCTCATAGAAGTATAATAGAACAAGGGTTAAGACAGCTTATAAAGAGTGGGAAGTGGCAAATCCTGCTATATTTAAAATTGAGGGTCCTTATCTTTACATACAGATTACTCAATGCTACCTTATCATATTGGATGGGCAAGGGCAAAGAACGGCTGCTCTCTTTCCATACAGAGCTAGTTTCCTCAGAAAAACATGCAAAATGCATAGTCGGAGAAAGTGAATGGGCAAATATAGCAGTGGTCTGAGAAACTGGCTCCAAATGTGGAGAGATGGAAGACCTCGGGAAAACTGCCAAAGTAGAGCTATCTTAAAGATTCCAAGATCAAATAACTGTCCCAAGTATGCATGCCACAAAATGTTTCCTCATGACCTGTTACTCTTTTAGTACTGCCCTATGCAAAGCACTCAAACAACTTTATTAGCTCTTTCGATGTTCACAATTGTTGGAACCCCCAAAGTGTTTTATTTAGCCCGCCTGGGTCATAAGTTTTGCACTTTGAATTTGGTTAGGATAACCGATATGTTTCACCTCGGGTTTGATTCAAATGACCCACTAGGGAGCTTTTAGCAAACAAATTTTGTTTAAGAATATAGTTAACATGTATGGAAAGAAAATTAGCAATAATTTTTATGAATTACAAACAAAAACAAAACAACCATGATAACGTATAACCCTCAACAAATATATCTAAGATGTTCCAATCAAACAAAACTTCCTTTAGACAAAAAAACACTTTCCATAGGTTTAAAACAGCATAGACTAATGCTCACATGATACTGGAACTGAGTCCTTTGGTTGGAGAATTGAAACCCTGACTTCTTAGCCTTGTAACTTCTAGCAGCTCTCTGGATACACTCAGAACAGTATGAAATCAGAACAGCTTCCCAGAACACCAGGGAGACACTCTGATCAAGCCACCAACAGCAGCTATTCTATTCCAGGGAGGCAAGAAGTCTTGCTTTCAGTGAACCAGGAGAACTTCCAAAACCAGGGAGACAGAGACAGAGACAGACAGACAGGCACTTTTCAGCTTGATGTCCCTTCTAAAGCTAAACTGCTGCCAGCCAAAACAGAAAATGAAACCTTGAATTCACTACGAAGAAAAGAAACTGGCCAAAACACATGAAGACTACCACCAGTCTTCCTCCTAACCATGCAGGGTCACAAAAGATCCCAAAGTAAAAATAAATAAACCCCATTTAAACCACTGAAGGAGCAATGAAAGGACTCCTCCAACCAATCCGGCAACAATGAACACAAAACTGCAGAGAACATGATTTAAAACAATGAATGACCATACTTGTAGCGTGAAGCAAATTCAAGCTCCAACTTACAACTGGTAACACTAACATCCTAAAGGGACTTTACACACAAATCCTTCTAAAACAACAGTTTCACATCTGAGAGTTCATCTACAAAGGAACATTTCTTGTCAACATATGTGTTCTTCGAACCTGCTTCTTATAAACAAACAACTTTCTGACAAGATAAGTGATATCACTGAGGCAAGGTGACACCAAAAGATAGAACTAAAGTGAGGAAAACCACCATATCATATAGAAAGGGCAGAAAATTATCCTACATTGTGCCAGATTAGATGGAGTCTTTTATCAGACCAAGTTCATTACATCTTTACAGGATAGTATCCCAAAGAAGTATGAGAATATTATTTACTTTGGGATTTATATTAATTTTTTGAGTAAGTTACCATATGAAAATAGTGCTCTCAATAACTGCTGAAGCACACCCCTGCCCCAGCTGATCAAGATGAGAGGGCAGGTGACAGAAGTGTTAGTGAGGGATCACTTTGGGACCAGTGACCATAATTCTATTAGTTTTAAGATAGCCATGGAGAATGATAGGTCTGGCCCAAGTGTTAAAATTCTAAATTGGGGCAAGGCCAATTTTGATGGTATCAGGCAGGAACTTTCAAAAATTAATTGAAGGAGTCTGTAGGAAGGCAAAGGGACGTCTGGTAAGTGGGAGGCTTTCAAAAATGTGTTAACCAGGGTTCAGGGTAAGCATATCACTCTTAGAGTGAAGGGCAAGGCTGGTAGAAGTAGGGAACCCTGGATGACTCGGGATATTGAGACCCTGGTCAAGAAGGCGGCGGCAGCACAGGACATGCATAGGCAGCTGGGATCAAGTGAAGCCCTTGAAGAGTATAGGGGGTGTACAAGGTACCACATGGTTGGTAGTTGCATATGGTTAAATCTCACGGGATCCAGGTGAGGTAGCTAAATGGATACAAAATTGGCTTGATGATAGAAGCCAGAGGGTGGTTGTAGAGGGTTGTTTTTCAAACTGGAGACCTGTGACCAGCGGTGTGCCTCAGGGATCGGTGCTGGGTCCACTGTTATTTGTCATTTATATTCGTGATTTGGATAAGAATATAGGAGGCATGGTTAGTAAGTTTGCAGATGACACCAAAATTGGTGGCATAGTGGACAGTGAAGAAAGTTATCTCAGATTGCAAAGGGATCTTGATCAATTGGGCCAGTGGGCTGACGAATGGCAGATGGAGTTTAATTTCGATAAATGCGAGGTGATGCATTTTGGTAGACTGAACCAGGGCAGGACTTAATCAGTTAATGGTAGGACGTTGAGGAAAGTTACAGAACAGAGAGCTAGGGGTACAGGTTCATAGTTCCTTGAAAGTGGAATCACAGGTGGACAGAGTGCTGAAGGCGGCATTCGACATGCTTGGTTTCATTGGTCAGAACATTGAATACAGGAGTTGGGACGTCTTGTTGAAGTTGTACAAGACACTGGTAAGGCCACATTTGGAATACTGTGTACAGTTCTGGTCACCCTATTATAGAAAGGATATTATTAAACTAGAAAGAGTGCAGAAGTGACTTACTAGGATGCTACCAGGACTTGATGCTTTGAATTATAAGGAGAGGCTGGATAGACTGGGACTTTTTTCTCTGGAGCGTAGAAGGCTGAGGGGTAATCTTATAGAGGTTTATAAAATAATGAGGGGCATAGATCAGCTAGATAGTCAATATCTTTTCCCAAAGGTAGGGGAGTCTAAAACTAGAGGGCATAGGTTTAAGGCGAGAGGGGAGAGATACAAAAGGTCCCGACGGGCAATCTTTTCCACGTAGAGGGTGGTGAGTATCTGGAACAAGCTGCCAGAGGTAGTAGTCGAGGCGGGTACAATTTTGTCTTTTAAAAAGGTTTATACAGTTACATGGGTAAGATGGGTATAGAGGGATATGGGCCAAATGCGGGCAATTGGGACTCGCTTAGGGGTTTAAAAAAAAGGGCAGCATGGACAAATTGGGCCAAAAGGCCTGTTTCCATGCTGTAAACCTCTATGACTCTATATGACACCAGTTTATAGTTCAACAGATTTGTTTAAAACCACAAGCTTTCAGACCACTGCTCCTTCTTCAGGTGAACAGGAAACGAAGGAGCAGTGCTCCAAAAGCTTGTGAATTCAAATAAACTTGTTGGACTATAACTTGATGCTGTGTGACCTCTCATCTTATCCGCCCCAGTCCAACACTGGCATCTCCACATCTAGCTGATCAGACTCAAACTAAATATTGACAGATAACAATGTCAAAATAAACCCACCGCAACGTATTAACTGGAAGTTATTTAAGCAGTTAAGTTTTATGACTTTTTAGTGAAAGTATTCCAGTGTTTGACGACCGGAAGGGGACAGTAGCATGGTGGTAATGTTACTAGGCTAGTAACTCTGGACTAAGGCTTCAGAGACAAGTAGTTCAAATTCTGCCAGGACAACTGGAGGAATGTGAATTCAATTAAATGAATAAATCTGGAATAAAATGCTATAATGATCATGAAACTATTAGATTGCCACAAAAACTGATCTGGTTCACTAATGTCCTTCAAGGGAGGATATCCACAGTCCTCACCTGGTCTGAGCTACATGTGACTCCAGGCTGACTCTCAACTTACATGGCCCAGTTGTAACAAACCATTACAGAAAATTCAAAGAATAAAACAGGCGCATCATCTGACATCAACCCAGGCTCCAGGAACAATGAAGGCACTCGCTGCCCAGTCAATCCTGCAAAGCCCTCCTTGTAAACAACTGGGGACTTGCACCAAAATTAAGAGAGTCTTTCCACAAACAAACCAAACAGCAGCCTGACATCAAGAAAACTGCTGATTACCACCTACAGCCCTCCCTTAGCTGATGAATCAATACACCACTTGGAAGAAATAGAGGGTAGCAAGGACACAGAATGTACTCTGGGTACTCTGAACTTCAATGCCCAGAACCAAGAATTGATCAGCAGCAACACCACTGACTGACCAAGCTTGCTGACTCCCAGAGGAAATATCTGCCAGACTGGGGCTGTGGCAGATAGTAGGAATCAATAACAGGGAAAACTGTACTTGATCTCATCCTCCCAAATCTACCTGAGACAGATGCACTGGTAGGAGAGACCACTACACAGTCCTTGTGGAGACAAAATTCCATCCTCACACTGTGGACACCGTCCATTATGCCATATGGCATTGGCACCGTGTTAAATGACGAAATTCAGAGTTCACAGCTCAAACTACAAGGCATTGTATGTCATCAGCAGCAGAATTATATTCAATCACAATCTGATATGTCATAGCCCATAGTCCCTCTCTCTACCATAGCCATAAACACAGGGGATCAATTCTTGGCACAATAAGGAGTGCCAATGGCAGCACCATGATGCCTAAAAATGAGGTGCCAACACCACATTCCTCAGCCTTATCCCTGCATCCCCATGCATTTAGCATGGCCAATCCACCTAACCTGCACATCTTTGGACTGTGGGAGGAAATTGGAGCACCCGGAGGAAATCCATGCAAACACGGGGAGAAAATGCAAACTCCACACAGTCACCCAAGGCTGGAATTGAACCCGGGTCCCTGGCGCTGTGAGGCATTCATGCTAACCAATGTGCCATCATGCTCCCGTGCACAAAATAATCAAATTCCAAAGGTAAGGTCAGAGCAATTGGCCTCGTCATGAAGGCAGAATTTGACAACGTGGCACCAAAAAACCCTAACAAAATTGAATCCAATGGGAATTTGAAGAAAGCTCTACTGTTTGGGTGATACCTAGGACAAAGAAAGATGGTTGTGGTTGTTGAAGATTAATCATCGCAGCACTACAGGACTTCCTAGATAGCATCCTAGCGTTATCAGATGCTTCAACAAATTACCATTCCTCCAACATTAGGTCCAAAATTGAAATGTTCGTTGACGATTGCAGAGTTTCTATGCCATTTGGTCCTCCTCAGATACTGATGCTGACCCTGTATGTAGCAAGACTTGCCAACATTCAGGCTTGGGCTGGTAAGTGACAAGTGACATTCGTGCCATGCAAGGGTCAATTAGTAACCATCTCCAACAACAATCTAATCATCTCTCCATGACATTTAATTACATTACCATCGCTCTTTCTTGCACTATTAACATCTTGGGGCTACCACAGACCAGGAACATAGAAACACTACAGCACAAAACAGGCCCTTCGGCCCCACAAGTTGTGCTGAACATATCCCTACCTTTTAGGCCGACCTATAACCCTCCATCCTATTAAGTCCCATGTACTCATCCAGGAGTCTCTTAAAAGACCCTATTGAGTTTGCCTCCACCACCACTGACGGCAGCCGATTCCACTCGCCCACCACCCTCTGTGTGAAAAACTTCCCCCAACATTTTCCCTGTACCTACCCCCCAGCACCTTAAACCTGTGTCCTCTTGTAGCAGCCATTTCCACCCTGGGAAAAAGCCTCTGAGAGTCCACCCGATCTATGCCTCTCAACATCTTATATACCTCTATCAGGTCTCCTCTCATCCTATGTCTCTCCAAGGAGAAAGACCGAGCTCCCTCAGCCTATCCTCATAAGGCACGCCACTCAATCCAGGCAACATCCTTGTAAATCTCCTCTGCACCCTTTCAATCTTTTCCACATCCTTCCTGTAATGAGGCGACCAGAACTGAGCACAGTACTCCAAGTGGGGTCTGACAAGGGTCTCATATAGCTGCATCATTATCCCCGGACTCCTAAACTCAATCCCTTGATTGATAAAGGCCAGCACACCATATGCCTTCTTAACCACCTCCTCCACCTGCGGGGCCGATTTTAGAGTCCTATGGACCCGGACCCCAAGTTCCTTCTGATCCTCTACAGTACTAAGAGTCTTTCCCTTTATTGCATAAAATACAGAAGGACACCCTCGATCCAGTCCTGAGTCTACCATTACCATGAGATTTCAATGATGTAGGGGCGATGGATCTAAAGATATGGGTCAAGGACAAAGATAACATCTACAGATGTTCTGCAGCAAATCACCAAGACTCCTTTGACAGCAGCTTGCAAAATTGCAATCTCTACCACCTAAATGGACAAAGGCAGTAGGCATATGGGAACATCAATACCTACAAGTTAAGTGCCGATTGTGGATGTACCTGCACCACATGGACAGCAGCAGTCCAAGCAGCAGCTCAACACTATCTTCTTAAGGGCAAATGGGGATGGGCAATAAATGATGGCCTTGCCAGGGATGCCCACATCCCAAGAACAAATAGAAAGCTCACAACTGAAGTCTAGTTTACATTAATTTACTGTGTGAAAGAAACATCTATTGATAAAAGATATTTAACAAACTACTTTGGCTCTCCAAGTCTATTTCAACACCACATCTATCATCAGAAACATATTATGCAGAACAATAGAAGCTGGAGTCATAATTAAGTATGAAATTTGATTTTAAGCTGACCCATGCAGTCTCCTGCCGCACACATTAGGCTATCAAGTATTGCACAGTTGGTTTTTCCAGCTAAAAACTCCCATATGGCTCAGTTGATAAAGTTAGCACGTAACTGAACAAGATTCTCCACATATTTCCCAATGCGTGTTGTTACCCAATCTTGGGTGGGATAGCAATTGCAGTGGTATATTTGGCTTAAACCTTCAAGGATTAAGGAAATAAAAATTATCCCTGTTGTTGTCCATTGACCTTGCTGGGAACTGCATGCCACAGGTCACATAAGGACAAGTCCACGTTCGGCTGTGATACCCACAAAATGTCAAAAAGCCTGAAAAGTCACTTGTTAAAGCTCAGATATGAACAATGATTCCTCTGGAAGACACCTAGTCTCCATGCAACTGCACCCATGGAGCCAATACCTTTGAGACATGGGAAAAGAATAGGCCGAAAACAATAAAGGTGCAATATCAAAGGGAAATTTTCCAATCAAGTATAACATTGGATGATCTGATCCAAAGCAGCTCCACATTGTTTAAAGCAGAATATCTCTAAATGAATTGCAAGATTATTTCAAAGTGTCAATAGAATTGAGGTGACATTGGAGCCCTCTAAAACAAGAATGGCCAGAGGGAAAGAATAAAAGATTTGCTACTTCACTACAGCTAAAATATTTATGCTATTCGAAAAAATATATAATCATTTCCATCTTTTACACCATAAGAGGAAAGGTGAGAAAAAAATAAATTACGCAAACCTTTAAGGAGAACTCACCAAGTTTCTTGTGCCCTCCGGTGCTGCCAAATGGCACTGAATGTAGGAATTAAAAACTTGTACAGCATGTTGAGTGAAAAACCCTTTATGGAAATGCTTATTGTCTTGTACAAGTGTAAGCCACGATTCGAGCAGTTTGTCGTACGCCTCCATATACACCATGTCATCTTTGTCCAGCTATAAATAAATATGTTGCATCAGTCACCCCTTAGTAAAGTACTCAATTGAATATAAAGTACATAGAGAACAAAAATAACATTAATTTAAAAAATTACAAGAATATCTCCACAACTAAAAGCATTTTCCACCACTGTTTTGAAAGTCCATAGCAAGATCACTGCAGCAAAACCCTGTTTTTGATCATCCCAATGTCCTTCTCCTAGATCAATGGTCAAAACTACAGAATTGCACTGCACTGTTCTGCATTGATGCAGAACAAATCTTGAGTAATTTGTGCTAAATTAAGTTTGATCATTTAGTCAGGTGAGATATTGTCTGTACAAGTGTATACTTTGAAAGAAATGGGATCAGAAAAGAAAAAAGTAAACAATTCTCTAAATAAAGCCATCTAACTGCAGGAACCACAAGTGTTAAATTCAGAGTTTGAACAGCTTGAATCTTCCATATATTTGAGTGAGTAAATAATGAAGTCAATTCATTTATCTTGTCGCTTTTAGCTTTCTCTTTCTTCATGGATCCTATTAGAAAGGAAAATATGCTGTGGATATGAACAAGCATGCTTAGGGTTTAAATCCAGGATTATTAAAACCAACGCACAAGTCTTATTTATAGCAGGATATGTTTATTTTATAAATACCAATAGCAGCTGGAGTGAGAATGCCTTGAAGGAACATCAGTCTTTCTAGCATAAAGTTAGTACTTACAATTTAATATTTCATTTCTAACACATTGTTTTGAAAATAGTGCAGAAACTAGTCATTACACAATAAAAAAAGGTGCAACTCAACTTATGTGAAAGAGACTGCCAATACAATACTGTCTGAGCAAAATTGAAATGATGCCAATGTACACAAGAGCAGGAATTTTCATTTATCCATACAACAGAATTGTGGATTTAACTTTGTCCACTTACTAATCTAGCTACATTTTTAGCTTCTTCAACCGCGCTTTATATCCCAATTTCTCTTTTCCCCATAATATTACATACCACTCACTGAGAATGCCAGCAAACTCCTGCCAATGTGAGGTGGCTAGTAGTTGTGTGAAGATAGAATCAGATTGCCTGTTAATCCTTCCTATTTGGGAAGTAATCTTCAATGATATTGGAAACTCAAGCACTTGGGAATTTATAAAAATATATACCTAACTAACTCCTAAACCTGTTTCTTAGTGACCTGTCATTACAAAATTACTTATTTTTTATACGACCCATGTTACAAATACATTTTACAGTTGGTAGGAATGTTACCAAAAAACAGAAATTAGTAGGCACTTTTCTTTAGTCAACACATCTAGAGCTAGAACCATATAAGAATTATACTAAAATGTACTGCAAATATTGATTATTTTACTGAACATCAACATTAAATTTTACAAGTTGAGAAAAATAAAGAGATGAAATTGGCAAGGGACCCATGACAAGAAATCAGAGCAATGTACAATTGACACAAACTGCAAAGACACAACATTCTTGCACACAAAATGGTGGTGTGCTGATACTAAATTTTTGTAAATTGGAAAATACCTTTATTGGTCTGTGCAATCTGTAGCATTACTAACATTTCAAACTCCTTCCTTAAAACTTAGTGAAAGCCATCTCTACATAGAATCATAGAATTCCTATAGTACAGAAGGAGGCCATTCGCCCATCAAGTCTGTACCAACCACAATCCCACCCAGGCCCTATTCCTGTAACCCCACACATTTACCCTGCTATCCCCCTGACACTAGGGTCAATTTAGCATGGCTAATCAACCTAACCTGCACATCTTTGGACTGTGGGAGGACACTGGAGCACCTGGAGGAAACCCACGCAGACACGGGGAGAATGTGCAAACTCCACACAGATGGTGACCCGAGACCAGGATTAAACCTGGGACATTGGCAAGGCAGCAGTGCTAACCACTGTGCCACCGTGCCGTCCATAGCAGGATACAGTTTACATTCCAGGTAAAAAAAAAAAATTACAGCCACAAAGCATTTTGTGTAAAATAAAAGGTGCTTAGGTTTATTGGGACTCAGACACTTTCTAGTATCCTGTTTAAAGAGCCATTCAGAATAGGTTCAGACTGAATGCCAGCAGGTTATTAACTGCAGAGGATGTCTGAGCCAGGTCTAATCTTGCCTTCAATCAATATCTACATTAATTATTTCAGGCAATGGTTGATTTTGACTGGCAATCAATGTTTTATTAATAATCTGAAACATTGATCATTAATTGCAAACTTCATGCCACCCCATCAACTCAGTACAGCAGGTTTCAATCTGTATAGCTCAGCTACTCAATACTGTAACCAGTCAAGCCATTGGAACAGCCATTTTTCACTTCCAACTTTTTTTGCAAACTCCTCTGACTTGCATGACAGTGTCAAACTATTAAGAGCCAAGAATATTATAAAATGCTTTACTCTCTTCTGAATAAAACAGTACCTGCCACGCCAATACATGCAGCAGAACATTTTGGTTATGTAATTTACTATTAGGAAAGTATACTTGGATTAATATCCTAATCATACTGGCAATATTCACATCATTTTGGAATTGGCCAGTCTATGCATTTTTCTACTCTATTCTCAAACAATTTTACAGCAAATTTGCAGTTTTTGAATCATAGAATCCTCACAGTGAAGGGGGCGGCCAATCCCTACAGTGCAGGCGGCCATTCTGCCCATCGAGTCTGCACCAACTCTCCAAAAGAGCAATTTCCTCAGGCCCAGCCCCCATCTTAACCTAAATAGGGCCAAAAAAGCACTAGAAATATGTCAATAGTCCAGTGTCTGTTTATCGTCAAGTCAGAAGTTAAAGGCAAAACAAGTTACAGTAAAATAAAATATACTCACTACTTCTTCCAAGGCAGCACTGCGTCCAAAAGAACAGGTGAGATGTGTGAGGCAGTTTATGAAAGAAGAAAATAGTTCACTTGGAATGGCAGTTAAGATACTGCGTGGGAACTCTGAAATCAAGTTGCTCAAAACATTAGAAATTCCCACAGCTTCAGAATCTTCAATTTCTATCCTAGAAAATTAAATGGGCTAGACGTCAACTTCCATAAAACATGAACAACAAAATCATCAAAACACAAAATAACATGTTGATTTACTAAAAAGTCAGTTAGTTTGATTTATATTTACAGTTTTTGATTTGAGATTAAACTACCACAGAAGCAAATTACTCCCCAAATATTCTGTAAAGACATATTGCTGCTTTATAACTTCTAAACATACCCATTAATCATATTGAGTAATCCTTCAATAAAATGAGCCAGGTAATCCACCTGTGCTCGCTCATCAGGAAATATAGGTCCATGGATGGAGGCCAGCTGTGCCAGGCATTGCAAGGAGTCCTGGGCCATGTCAGAATCTTCTCTGATTTTACGATGTACCTTCAAGGAAAAAAAGTCCCCTTTAGCTTTCAGTATACGTATTAAAAGTTTGGACGTATAGAGGTTTATTAGTCTTGTGCTTTCTCATCTAGATCACAGCAGATAAAAATCAATGCAAAGCCAGGTAAGCTGTTGCTCACAATGTTTTTTCTCATATCCAAAAGTCATAAGAAAAAAGGAAATTTGTCCTTTGATCGGTTGCCCATTGTTTAGCGTTCAACTAACAGCAAACTATCAGACTCCAACCAAACATTTGCAAAATGTTGGCATATAATACTTTTACATACAATCTCTTGAGCCACTTGCTACACATAAATGTCAATAGATAGTGACATACAAAGTTTAAATTGGCAAGCAAATGCAATGGTTGAAAGTGTCTAAAATCAATCGTACTAAACTTGGCAATTATATGGCCTTACTGTAAGGCTAGATGTGTGTTGCATGACTGAACCTTACAAGTCACCAATTTTTAAAACCAACAAACAAGGCTTTTTGAAAAAAAATCAATGTCCTCTTGTGCATTTGTCACACATCAGAATACTGCCCAAATAAAAGTCAAAATCAAGTAAGGGAAGGGTGTGGAGGAGCAAAGAGTATATTTAATGACATCTTAGTTTGAGAACTGAAACTGATAGTTATGCATTGCTATTACAAAATACTAGAATAGTTACAGCCAATTCATCAGCAGGTTGTTGATTTAGTGTGTCTGTTCATTCAGTATAAATTGGTGACAAATTGCAAACAGCTCTGGCAAGTATAGACATCTGTTTTTAGCATTAATATGTCACGGATAAAAATTAAAGTAGCTTTAAACTACTGTCATGTTGTCAATAATAAAAAATGTTAAATATACTCCAATTACAAATCAGTTTTGCTGCATTACCAGTAAATATCAATGCAACAAAAATATTAAAACTTGGCAGAAATGCAATGCAATCAAAGGAGATAATGACAGAAAGCATCCTATCCATTAGTCAACTACAGGGCCAGTCTGATAAGCCATCACCTATAGCAGGCAACTTTCTTCATGAAATTACAACATACCTTTCCAAAAATAGGTTTTATCTAGGATTACATGATAAAGCACGATTAGTTTCATCCATGTAAAAATGTCTCAGTTCAGTCAATCGCAACTGATAAAGTGTTATATTTGGGTTCTTACAATGAACACAGTGCTGCAAAGACTTTATAAAAAGTGCAAGCTGCCACTGGAAGTTTGAATTTTGAGTTTCCTACTTGCTGAACAAGAGATCTTGTGGTGCATTAGGTAGCAGCCCTATCTCTGACCCAGAAGCTCTGGGTTTGACTCCTACCCCACGAGTTGATGGCCAAGAACATTGCAATCATAACACAGCCAACAGGTTGAGTAACCAACCTCCAAATCCTTCCAACATACGTCAATGGCAGGCAATGGGAGTGGGAGTGATTCCTGGTCAGTCATATGATGGAAAGAAAGTTGGTGCCTCTACCATCACTATTTATAGCTCTAGACTATCTATGCATGTAATGTGCATGTTGCACTGCACCATGGACTCCCTAAATTACTCTTACTCAACAGGGCCAGGGCCTCTTCTTGCACCAAGAATTGCAATAACTAAATTTTTTGGCCTTTCTTTTACTCATATATTCCCCAAGCACTCCATGAATCTATTCACATCTTCTATATTTGTCTATTGTTCTTATCTGTCCTTGGAATATGAGCATCATTGGCAAAGTCAGCATTGAACACCCATCCCTAATTTCCCTTGGCTGCCCACATGTGAACTGATCAAATTTTCAGATGCTGGTTCTATTATCCATAAATTGATGATCTAAATCTAACCTGCAAATGATTAACGTGCTCCTGACTTTTTGCTGGCTATTTTTTTGCAACAAAATCCATAACATCAGTAAGATTCCCATTACAAGAATGGGCAATTGGTACCTGAGCGCTAATGTCACTGACTTGGGAGAAATGGTCTTTGTTTGCATGGTTCATGCACATACCGTACCATATCTGCCCTGGTTTATAACCAAACCATGTTGTCTGGTCCCTGCTGATATCAACTATCAAAATGCACTGCTTCATTGTTAGTGATAAGGTTCACAATATTAGAACTAATAAAAATCATCTGGAAACTTTTGAGCCCTGAGGAAGCAACACCATGGAGCCAGATCACACCTAATTTAGGAATTTAAACACATTCTCTGGTAAAGCAAAATGGAGCTCTGTGCATTCTGCTTGAATGCATTTGGAAAACGCCAATCAGTATGTGAAACTCAGTTTGGTTTCATCAATTGTCAACATTTTAAACTTTGCGACGTATATAATGTTTTGCACATAGCATTTCCTAAATCTGGTTTTGCATCTCGTGTTTAAACAAAATTCTAATGACTTCACATCCAAATAATCATTCCTTCACTGTTGCTGGATCAAAATCCTAGAATTCACTTCTTAACAGCACTGTGGGTGTACCTACAACACATGGACTTCAAGGGTTCAAACAGCAGCTCACCACCTTTGCAAGGGCAATTAGAGATGCGCAATAAATGTTGGCCTAGTCAGCAATAACAACATTGTGAAATAATACATTTTTTAAAAGCACTACAGTTTATACTATTGCAAAGTTATAACCATATTATATCTCAATGGTGTGAAATTGTATGCATCTAATATTTATTAGTTTAAGTTTAAGACCAGTGACAATCATCATACAATTCTTTAATCCATGCATCTGACAAGAGGCTATCACATAGCTTTGTTTTAAAAATGACACAGCAAGACCAGTGAGAGGATGGGCTGAGAGCAAGAACACAGCAAGATTACCACAATGATAAAAAAGCAATCCCAAATGCAAGAAAAAACAGTGAGACTAGCACAAGGATAAAATCAGGCTGACAGCAAGAAGACAGCGAGACTAACAAGAGGATGAGCGCGCTCGGGTGATTCAGAGCCAACCAACCTCATTTTTAAAAAAGCAAGATGATGTTTCCGGAAAGCAGATAAGTGATTGGTTGTTGAATATTTCTCATTTTCTCTTTCTAAACTAGGGCATTCATTCAAAGTAGGAGCAGGGAAATTAAAAACTTCAATCAAGATGACTATATCATCCTGATATATATGTGAGGTCATGCCTCACAAATTTGGTTGAGTTTTTTGAGGAGGTGACAAAAATGATTGATGAGGGAAGGGCCATGGATGTCGTCTACATGGATTTTAGTAAAGCATTTGACAAGGTCCCTCATGGCAGGCTGGTGCAAAAGGTTAAATCTCACAGGATCAAAGGTAAACTAGCTAGATGGGTACAGAACTGGCTTGGCCATAGAAGACAGAGGGTAGCAGTGGAGGGGTCTTTTTCTGATTGGAGGTCTGTGACAAGTGGTGTTCCGCAGGGCTCTGTACTGGGACCTCTGCTATTTGTGATATATATGATTTGGAAGAAGATGTGGGTGATCTGATTAGTAAGTTTGCGGATGACACAAAGATTGCTGGAGTTGTGGATAGTGATGAACATTGTCAGAGAATACAGCAGGATATAGATAGGCTGGAAAATTGGGCGGAGAAATGGCAGATGGAATTTAATCCAGATAAATGCGAAGTGATGCATTTTGGTAGGTCTAATGCAGGGGGAGCTATACAATAAATGGCAGAACCATCAGGAGTATAGAGACACAGAGGGATCTGGGTGTGCAAGTCCACAGATCCTTAAAGGTAGCAGCACAGGTGGAAAAGGTGGTGAAGAAGGCATATGGCATGCTTGCCTTTATTGGACGGGGCATAGAGTATAAAAGTTGGCATATGATTTTGCAGTTATATAGAACATTGGTTAGGCCACATTTGGAATACTGCGTCCAGTTCTGGTCGCCACACTACCAGAAGGATGTGGAGGCTTTGGAGAGAGTGCAGAAAAGGTTTACCAGGATGTTGCCTGGTATGGAGGGTATTAGCTATGAGGAGAGATTAAGTAAACTAGGGTTGTTCTCCCTGGTAAGACGGAGGTTGAGGGGCGACCTAATAGAAGTTTATAAAATTATGAAGGGCACCGATAGGGTGAGCAGTTAGAAGCTTTTTCCCAGGTCAGAAATGACAAACACAAGGGGTCACAAGTTCAAGGTAAGGGGGGCAAGGTTCAATACAGATATGCGGGGGAAGTATTTTACACAGAGGGTGGTGGGGGCCTGGAATGCACTACCAAGCAAGGTGGTTGAGGCAGACACGCTAGGATCATTTAAGACTTATCTAGATAGCCACATGAACAGACTGGGAATAGAGAGATACAAACGGATGGTCTAGTTAGGAACACGTGATCGGTGCAGGCTTGGAGGGCCGAAGGGCCTGTTCCTGTGCTGTATTGTTCTTTGTTATATCAGTAGGTGAACTCAGTATTAGCACAGAGCAGGCCCAGAAACATTAAAATTAATAGTATAAACAAGGTACTGACTAGATTGTAAAAGAGGTAATCAATATTTTGTTGATCATGGATGGGTATCTGAGACCTGCTGCTTCCAATTCCTATACCAAATGGGAAATTTAAGGACACTTTTCACATGTCTTGCAATACGTGGAGGAAATTAGTGCTGGAAAAAGAAAATGTCCCTGAGGGGTCAAAGACGGAAACCATTTGGTTAGAGTTGAGGAGCATGAAGGGTATGACTACATTACTGGGTATATTCTATATGTCTCCAAATTGCCAGAACAAAGTAGAACAGCAAGTCTGCAGGGAAATCACAAAAGATGTGCAAGTGTCAGTGGGGGGAACACTTGGGTAAGAGTGTTCATTGTATAGTAAGGTTTAGACTAATAATGCAGAAGAACAAGGAATTCAAATCTAAAGACAAACGCCTAAATTGGAAGAGCTAATTTCAATGGGACAAGAAGGAATCTAGTCAAAGTAAAATGGAATCAAAGACCCAACAGGAAAAGCTGTAACTGAACAAAGGGAGTAAGGTGGAGGACCAAAGCCTTTGGAATTTGGAAAGCCATTGTCTTTGGACAATTCGGGAGAGAGGATACTATGCAAGAAAAGATGTACAATGCATGTCAGGTTTACTCTTCAAGCAAGAACCAGGTCAAATGCAACAGGTTGAGAGGGAAAGTGAAGAGGAAAGTAAGAGAGAATATGAGAATATAATGGCAATTAACATAAAAGGGAACCCAAAAATCTTCTACCAGTATGCAAATAGTATGTGGGTAGTAAGAGGTGGAGTGGGTCCAGTTAGGGACAAAGCGGGTGACATATACTTAGAGGCACAGAGCAAGGCCAGAATACTTAATGAGTACTTTCTATTAATATTTACTGAGGAAGCAGAAGCTGACAAAATATCAGTGGAGGCAGAAATGATAGAGATAATAGATGAGATGAAAATTGAGTGACAGGAGGTAATGGAAAAGCTGGCTATGGGAAAAGTGGATAAGTTGCCTAGTCTGGATGGCTTGCATCCCAGGTTGCTAAAGGAGGTTGGGGTTGAGATACCCCAGAGGGCTTGCCAAAATCTTCCAATCTTCCCCAAATACAAAGGTAGTGCCAGAGGATTGGAGAGCAGCTTATGTGACATGTTATTCAAGAAAGCATGTGGGGACGATCCTTATAGCTGCAGATCAGTCAGTTTAACATCAGTGATGGAGAGATATAGAAACAATAATCAGGGGGGAAAAAATCAACAGGCACTTGGAAAGGTTTGAATTAATTAAGGAGAGTCAGCAGAGATTTGTTTGATAAATTTAGTTTAGCTTTTTTATGAAGTTGATGAAGGGGATGCAATGGATGTTATCCATATGGATTTTAAGAAAGCACTTGACTAAATGGCTGGTTAACAAAATTGAGGCTTATGGAATGGGAAAGTCTGTCAGCTTGGATAAAAAATGGTTTACAGAAAAACAGGTAAATATTTATTTTTCTGACTGGAGATGGTAGAAAGTGATCATCCCTAAGGGTCAGTGCTTTGATCACTGCTTTTTTGATATAAATAAATGACTTGGACTTTGGAATAGAGACCAAAAATTTCAAAATTTGCTGGTGATACCAAACTTGGAGGACTGGCAAACAAAGAGGATGATACAAATCAATGCAACAGGACATGGACTAGCTAGCAGAATAGGTAGACAAGTAGCCCAAAATGGAACTTAATACAGAAAAGTGTGAAGTGATGCATTTTTCCAGAAGGACAAGGGAGAGGCAATATTAATTTAATGACATAAATCTAAATTCCTAAAGACAGAGGGATCTGGCGGTTGCATGTGCATCGATCTCTGAAGATGGCAGGAGAGATTGTGAGTGTGACTAGAAAATCATGTTTCTTTTATTCATTCATTAAATGTGGGTGTTGCTGGTTAAACTAGCATTTATTGCCCATCCACAATTGCTCATGAGAAGATAGTAGCGAGTTGACTTCTTGGACTGCTGCAGTCTATGTGGGGTAGCTACAAGCACAGAACTGTTTGGGAGGGAGTTCCAGAATTCCGACCCAGTGACAATGAACGAATGGTGCTATATTACCAAGTAAGAAGTTTAACAACACCAGGTTAAAGTCCAACAGGTTTATTTGGTAGCAAAAGCCACACAAGCCTTCGGAGCTCTAAGCCCCTTCTTCAGGTGAGTGGGAATTCTGTTCACAAACAGAGCTTATAAAGACACAGACTCAATTTACATGAATAATGGTTGGAATGTGAATACTTACAACTAATCAAGTCTTTAAGAAACGAAACAATGTGAGTGGAGAGAGCATCAAGACAGGCTAAAAAGATGTGTATTGTCTCCAGACAAGACAGCCAGTGAAACTCTGCAGGTCCACGCAACTGTGGGAGTTACAAATAGTGTGACATGAACCCAATATCCCGGTTGAGGCCGTCCTCGTGTGTGCGGAACTTGGCTATCAGTTTCTGCTCAGCGACTCTGCGCTGTCATGTGTCGCGAAGGCCGCCTTGGAGAACGCTTACCCGAATATCAGAGGCCGAATGCCCGTGACCGCTGAAGTGCTCCCCAACAGGAAGAGAACAGTCTTGCCTGGTGATTGTCGAGCGGTGTTCATTCATCCGTTGTCGCAGCGTCTGCATACAACGGCGACAACGGATGAATGAACACCGCTCGACAATCACCAGGCAAGACTGTTCTCTTCCTGTTGGGGAGCACTTCAGCGGTCACGGGCATTCGGCCTCTGATATTCGGGTAAGCGTTCTCCAAGGCGGCCTTCGCGACACACGATAGCCAAGTTCCGCACACACGAGGACGGCCTCAACCGGGATATTGGGTTCATGTCACACTATTTGTAACTCCCACAGTTGCGTGGACCTGCAGAGTTTCACTGGCTGTCTTGTCTGGAGACAATACACATCTTTTTAGCCTGTCTTGATGCTCTCTCCACTCACATTGTTTTGTTTCTTAAAGACTTGATTAGTTGTAAGTATTCGCATTCCAACCATTATTCATGTAAATTGAGTCTGTGTCTTTATAAGCTCTGTTTGTGAACAGAATTCCCACTCACCTGAAGAAGGGGCTTAGAGCTCCGAAAGCTTGTGTGGCTTTTGCTACCAAATAAACCTGTTGGACCTTAACCTGGTGTTGTTAAACTTCTTACTGTGTTTACCCCAGTCCAACGCCGGCATCTCCACATCATGGCTATATTACCAAGCCAGGATGGTAAGCAGCTTGGAGGGGAACTTCCAGATGGTGTTTTCCACCCTTGTCCTTCCAGATGGTATGGTAGTGGATTTGGAAGGTGCTGTCTAAGGAGACTTGGTGAATTTCTGCAGGGCATCTTGTAGATGGCACGCACTGCTGCTATTGTGCGTCGGTTATGAGAGTGAGTCTTTGTGGATGGGGAACCAATCAAGCAGGCTGCTTTGTCCTGGATGGTTTCAAGCACTGTTGGAGCTGCACTCATCTATGCAAATGGAGGGTATTCCATCACAATCCTGACCTGTGCATTGTAGATGGCGGACAGGCTTTGGTGAGCCAGGAAGTGAGTTACTCACTGCAAGATTCTTAGCCTCTGACCTGCACTTCCACTCCTTCCCAGGATGTTAATAGGAACTATGGCCTTCATAAATGGATGTATTGAATACAAAAGCAGGAATGTTGGCCTGAATCTTTACAAAACTCTGGTTAGGCCTCAACTGGAGTATTGCATCCAATTCTGAGAGTCAGACATTAGGAAAATGCAAAGATCCTTGAGAGGGTGCAGAGGAAATTTACCAGAGTGGTTCCAAGGATGGGGGCCTTTAGCTACACAGTCAGGCTGGAGAAGCTAGGGTTGTTCTTCTTAGAGCAAAGGAAATTGAGGGGAAATGTTACAAATATACAAGATTATGACAATTTTAGATAAGGTAGACAAGGAAAAACTGTTCCCATCAGTTGATGGCACAAAAACTAGGGGGACATAGATTTAAGGTTTTAAGCAAGAGGTGCAGGGTAGATATGAGGAAGAACATTTTTATGCAGCAAGCAGCAATTCCCCGAGACAATCATTAATTTCCAAAGGAAACTGGATGCCCACTTGAAGGAAATAAATTTGAAGGCCAACTGAGGGCATAGAAAAGAGAAATGGGACTGGCTTGCTCTTCAGAGAGCTTGCATAGACTCCTCCTGAGCTACGAGTGACTCTATGACTAGAAGTACTTATCATACAGATGTAGCATGAATGGGTGACTCCCAAAATACTACCTTTTCTAACTAACACTAACTGAAGACATGAAGCAATTTTTGAATTCAGACTTAAATCTAATAATCGAAAGTGATATTAATAGTGGAATGTAAAGATAAAATATCCATGGATGGATGTCACACAGTTGCAACAGGAGTTCTCGGGATGTATATTTCTGATAAAATACAACATGGAAACACAATTTCTGGACATTCTGATCATCTCTGATTTATTCCACCCCTGAAACACTCTTGGTACTTATGTTTTGCAGTAAATTAAGTAATTCTGGAAGATATTCACGTGATGGAGCAGCAATTATGAAAGTAAACAGTGAAGCATTTGGAGTGGAAAAAGGGACCAGTGTAATCTTAAAAACTGGGTGTTATTTCAACCAAATGCCTGTTTCTCAGTTGATTTTAAGCAGCTTTGTAAAATTTGGGAATTAACAGTGCAGCACTTCAAGTGTAAGAGAAAGCTACAGCTTCTAATATTTGACATTATTGCACTATACAAATGAAAAGTAGTTACAGTAAAGGTTATAGGATTGACACTGATCTGCTTTCTTACTAAGTAAGTTGTGGTACAAAATTAACACCAATCTATCATTCACAGCCACAATTATCTTAGTGCATGCCACCCAGTATCATCAATGATGCATCTTCTAGAACGAATAGATAAATAAAAGCATCCCTTATTGTATTATAATTTCTTGCAAAATATTTAAACAATAATTTCCAAAGGAAACAGGAGATGACCTACTCTAACGTAACACATTCAACAGCTGAAAAATAAAGCAGAAGTTACAATGAAACAGCTTCTCCTTATCTTTAACCCAATATCCAAATATAAATTTGGAATACTACTTACTGTAAAAAAGAGATCCATAACTCTGCTGTCTAGAAGCGTCTCTCGCCAGGATTCTGTTGGCTTTAACATCACATTTTGGGAGGATTCAAACATAGCTATATAATGCCTGCCCAGTTATCTGGAGTCAAGGTCAATAGAGGAGCATTACTGGGGAAAATACTTCTTAGCTACAACTAACATGAGTTCAGAGGGAGAATGTAATGGAAATAAACTTTAAGCCATGTTAAATACATGGAATAACTGCGGCATGAGGCCAAGCAATAAAAGCATTTAACTGTTCAGAAACAAGACCCATGAATGGTCGCAAGATAAAAGTTTGATTACAATCATGTGGCATTCCATTGTGATATGATCACATGAATAACCACAATATCTGAAATGGTAAAGGGGATGGCAGTGGTGGCAACAGACACTGAGATAGTACAACTTTTTTTTCCCCAATTATTGTCACATTACCATTTCTAAAATTCACGGAGGTTAAACATTTACTTATTAATGACATACTGCAGTCATCAGTCTGTGGCACTCTTTTGATACTGCACATGTATACACAACAGTTGTCAGTCTTGGCTCAGTGGTAGTACTCTTGCCTGAGTCAGAGGTCATGGGTTCAAGCTCCATTCCAGAGCCTTGAGCACATAATCAAGATGAATAATAACAGTGCAATACTGAGGGTATGCAGTACTGTCAGAGATGCAGACTTTCTTATTAAATGTTACACTGAGGCCCTTTCCATGTACATTTTAGGTGGATGGGTGAATTCTCATGACATTATGCTAAGTTGTGTCGGAGAGTTCTTCAGTGACTATCACTTAACCCTGAAATCATCATTAATAACAAATTATCTTATTTATTTATCTCATTGTTGTTTTGGGGACCATGCTGTGTACAATGATTGCCATGTTTTGCCACATTAGAAAAATATGCTTACAGTTCAAAAATACTTCATTGTCTGTGAAACACTTTGGGATGTCCGAAATGTGAAAAGCACTATATAAAGAAAAGTGTTTTTTTTAAAAAAGCATGAGGAGATTCAACATAAATGATTTTTCAGTGATAATTTCAAGGAGCATAAAATGCCAGCTTTAATGAATCCTTCTTGACAGATAATTTTTGGATCGACCTTGGATTCAAATGTGATTGTTTGTAATCAAAATACAAAAGTTCTTAAAAATGTATTTCGGTTGTTACAAAAGGCAGAGACTTCAAACATGCATCACACAAAGTTACACACATGGAATTTCAAGAGATGTGCCTGTATAATTTAGATTTTCATTTTAGTATAAAAGACAACACACGAACACTACAGACATGGTGACAAGAAGAAAAGGCAGATTACACTGTCTGATTGCCATTATTTATAGCTGACTTAAAAATAAAACCCAATGTTTTATAAAACAAAACAGACTGGTAAATGACCAACATAATTTCACATTAATACTTTAGTTCCTCTAATAGTTACTCAATATGACCGACAATGTAAAATTGCTTCCGGGCACAGTAAAAACAGAAGATTTAACTAGGTTGCTTTCGTGAATACTAAAATTGATTTTAACATGCTATTTCAAATGGATCAGACATTAATCTTTGAAGTTAAACTTATTTTGTGATGGGAAATCTTAAAGTAAAAATCCTACATACCTATTGACAATATCGCTCCACTATTGCTGCTGGAGGTCTGGCAAATTTTACCTCTGGCTGAAGTTACGTGATAATTACTTTATACGTTTAGAGAAAACTGTGAAGTGCACATAATAATATCAGCACAGCTGAAAAGCATCCTACTTGAAAGGAACACCTATATATAGCTTGGGCTGCTGCACTCATGCATTGTTTGGCTCTTCTGACTTGGGAGGCATTCCATAGATTTTATTGTGCTCTGTCAAAATCCATGCTCTCATTTAGCCAAGAATGCAGGTAGCAATTTAAATAGCAATAGTTTTGCACCCTTTTAAGTCACAAGTTACACCAACATTTGGCATGCAATTATTTTACAATTATAGTTCAAGTTATAACCTTATACCACAAATAACTGCATTCAAGTGAATTCAAGTTAAAACAAAATCCCTCATCTCAAAAACTTCAGTATAAGAATTACAGATAGTTTTTCAAAGCTCTAATTAAGTGGTCTAAAATGAAAGTTGGATCCATACAGCCAATACTTAACTTTAATATCAACGGTTGAAAGTATAACAAAGGTCACTTAGGATGTCTGGGATGTAACAAAGCTATAAAATTTCTCCATGATCACTTTAGACAGCTGCTCACGTGCAAAAAGTCATTGATTTTTCAGTTTGTTAAAACAGCCAAAAAACAGTTTCCTCAACGTAATGAAGTCAAAAGCATTAAATTATAGAAATCCCAACAACTAGAATTAAAGGCAAAATTATCAAATCTTAGCATGTTAACTTGCCTCAAATGATCAGAACTACAGTAGACAACTTGTGATCGCCTCAAAGCAGTTAGATTTATTGGCACTATTTTAACCAGCCGCAATATTTAGCAGTCACATCCTGTTATTTTTAGTAAGACAATTCATACTAATGTACTGATGACAATATTGGCACCATAGGATTATTAAGCTATTTAGTTCACAACAACTCCCAAAGAACTGGCGATAGCTAGTTGTTTAGAGACAAATGATCAGAGTAAATATTAACTGAAATACCATAACATTTCTGCCTGTAATAATGCAATCCAACATGAGGCTTGACAGCATTTCTCTCTATCATAATAAGAACTTCACATACTTTTTAAATCCAACATTTTATAGCAATCCATTTTGACTGTACACACAAGGGACAAGCAATTTTCAATCCTTGTTATATAGGTTTTTTAATAATCATAAATCGGTTGACATAACCATGCTTAATTTAAAAATGCCAACCCGTTGAATTTATAATGCTTTCTCCTATTTTTGTTCTCCGTTCCTGAAGATAGATTCCTTGCTTGGTACTGCTCCACAGGGCATAGACTGCCCTCCATCTAAGTCTGTGTTTTCAGATTTGAGTATTGGCTGCTTATTTGATTTTGGGTGGAGGCCATGACAGTGAAATCCAATCCTGTTCTCACCCAATTATCCACACACAAAAAATTCCACCAGAAGGAGATCATTAATCTGGAGTGGCAACTCCAGATCATTTACCCTTCTCCAGCCCAGGGTGCAGTGACCTATCTGCCACTTTGGCCGCTATAAACTAACAGCCCTGAAGTTTTACTTGGGAACTTTGTGGTGCATGTTGCTTAAATATGGTGTATTTATCCCTAGGTTAATGGAGGTGGGAAAGTGGACTTCACTTCAACCAAAATTGGTTTTTCAAAAGATTCTCTAAAACACAACCAATCTTCATCATCCCTCCAGTCACAAAACAAACAAATAAACACACCACATCCCCGTACACAAAAGATAAATATTAAGCTTAAAAAAGGATATAATTCGGTGGTAGAAAGTTCCAGCTCAAGACTTGATTAGCTAGTGCAAGGTAACGCTGAAATACAGAAGACATCTGAGCACTGAGGTTTTCCCGTCGGCTGAATTCCTGAAGCACCTCAACCGTCAAAACAAATATTTGGCGAAGGTCATCTTCCTATATTTTCAGTAACAAGAACAAAAATAAACGCACACATGATCTAGTTAAATTCAATACTAATAAGTATTTTGATTCCGACTTTGTGATTTTTTTTTAAAAGCTAGGTTTAAAAGCTTATTATTATGGTGACTGTTTCTATTTATCTGCATATTCCTATGAACATTTTTTCAGAAAATGTAAAAAATGTAATGATGAAAACTATTGCGCATCACTGGAAAATAACTGAAACACTCGCTGCAAACAAAAGTGCAACGCAATATTATAGCCTGCAAGCATTTCCCGCTTTTCTCTCTCATTCCTATCTCAGTTAGGCAATAGGCAGCATTATACAGACAGCATTGTAGTTTCTGGTGAATTATGTATACAGCTGTCATTGAATGAAAAATAACCTAATTCACCAAGTGAATGTCTGAGCTATATTGATCAGCCAAATACATTAGCTATCCCTGGTTTGTGCTGAATTAACTGATTTTTGCCAGGATAAAAGCAGGGCCATTACTGTGGTGCGCCCTTAGTTCAGGAGAGAAAATGTAGGCAGGTTTCTTGTTCTTGATTGAAATGGGATTGGTCCTCCAGTAATGCAGTCTATGGTTAAATAGGCTTCACAGAATCTTCTGACACTTGAGCACAACGCTCAGGAATAAACAATGGTCAGAGGGTAACTGGTATTATAGATTTGTACCCCTCAAAAAAAATCAACGAGAAGAACATGTAATACTCCAAATGAAAGCTCCAAAAACAAGCTACATAATTGGGAAGGAGGTGGAAAGTTCTCGGAGGAATGCTACAAATATTAAGTTAAAAAAAATCACAAAACTATATAGGAGTGCACGGTTATTCTGCAAATAGAACATAAAAGATACAGGAAAAGGCAGGAAAATGTGATTACTATAGGCAACTCCAATAACATACAGTGCCAGAAACAAAGAAACAATAGGCGGAATGGCATTCTCCCATTTGGGGTTCTGCATATGTTCATATTTCAAAACTATCAGAGGATAAAATAACCAAGGTCACTCCAGCTGCTCCTAACCTTTATTTAGTTTCCCCACTAGTTAATTCAAAACATTTAGCTCCTTCTCAGGCCTGGCTTACTGTTTTTCTGTCACGATTGCAGCAGCTTCCAGATATGCCAGCATCAGTTAGGACAACATGAAAACTCTCACCAACTTTTACAGATTCCCCATTAAAGCATTCTTTCTGGTTGTATCACAGCTTGGTATGGCTCCTGCTCTGTCCAAGACCACAAGAAACTACAAAGGGTCATGAACGAAGCAGAGTCCATCATGCAAACCAGTCTCCCATCCATTGACTCTGTCTACGTTTATGCTGCCTCGGAAAAGCAGCCAGCATAATCAAGGACCCCATGTACCCGGACATACCCTCTTCCACCTTCTTCCGTCGGAAAAAAGATACAAAAGTCTGAGATCACGTATCAACCGACTCCAGAACAGCTTCTTCCCTGCTGCCACCAGACTTTTGAGTGGACATACCTCGCATTAAGTTGATCTTTCTCTACACCCTAGCTATGACTGTAACACTACATCCTGCACCCTCTCCTTTCCTTCTCTATGTATGGTATGCTTTGTATAGCGCACAAGAAAAAATACTGTTCACTGTATACTAATACATGTGACAATAATAAGTCAAATTTTTAAAAAAGCACAAATCCAGGAGATAAGTGCACCCTGCCAAAGTCCAGGGTACACTTGTACCCTGGTCTAGTGATGATTTTATAATCAGTGCTAGATGGCAAAGAGCATTGAAATGCAATGCTTTAAAATTTTAAATGAATATTAAGTATTCAAGCATAATCATTACAAGTTTCAGACGTCAAATTAAATAATGGTCCACTCAAAGATGGTCAGACATAAAGGTTTGTCCACTGAGATATTTAGTTTAATTATTTCCCAGTATATTTAACTTTTTGAAGATGCATATTGGCATACAAACCTTACCTGAAATATTCTTTTGCAACTTCCATGGAACTCCATACTGAGGCCAATATTGCTGGTTTTAGTGGAACTTGAGAACTCACTTAATAATGCTGTTAGGATTGAACAGGCCAATGTCTGCTGCAAGATAAATTCAAGTAATATTAAAATTTGAACTGCAGTAGCTACAACTTAAAAAACTACATAGACAACAAGCACTGCAATAGTGCCCTTTTGCTACCATCATCATTGAAGTCCCAAGAACCTGAATGAAAGGGGGAAAGGCAGCAGCATTGGAGATGGTTGTTGGAAATTGAAAGCAATAATGCTCAGAAAAGGATTAAAAGAGAAAGGGGCAAGGGGCAGGGAGAGAAGGGTCAAGATGTGGGAAGGACCTGTAACAGCTAGAATGAAACGCCAGAGGCAGGAACAGGTGATAGTTGTAACTTTCCCTGACCTCCAGGCAGGGGGTACCGTAGAGAACAGTGTCATAGTGCCATCTACCTTCTAGAAAAAGTTAGAACAACTCACTGAGAGCCAAATTTTTACATAAATTACATCTTTCAGCCCTATTTAGGCAACACGACGAGAAAATCATAAGAAGTGCTACCTTTATAGAACATATTTGCTTGGAAAAAATAACACGCAGTTGCCTTATAGTGGGAGTGTAGCCCTCAACCCACTGTTGGAAGTTTGGCTCTTCAACTAGGTTAATTAAAAGCTACCAATTTAAATTATTCATTCAGAGTAAATTTGCATATAAACACTTAGTTGATACCCATTTTTTACAAATGTGATTACGCTCAGAATATGTAACTGCACTGGAGAAAAATTACAGGAATGGGTTAAATAAATTTAGTATGGTTAAAGATAACAGGATATTTAACATTAGGTCAGATGTTCTATAAAATGGATGTGATCAGAACTGACTTCATCTGATAGATGTTTTGTGTTTCATCTATAAGAATCAAATAGCGGAAATTGGAAAGTAAAATGTACACATCTCGGGGAGTGATTATATTTATGCAGATAAGCATGGTAGTCATATCGCACAGTGAATCATTTTATATTCATGTTGATAGCTAGAGGAAGGAATGCTATCAGAACACTGGAAGAAAATCAGATTCTTTAACACCAGCATTGTATCTTGAACATCATGTTAACAACTGCTTTGATGTCCATCTGGAAGACAATACCTACTCAGGTAGTACAACATTGGAGCATCACTTAAATTATCAACTCAAGCCCCAGATCAGGATTCCAACCACAGAAGTGAGTATGCACCCATCTGAGCCCAGTTGAAATTGAACCAGACATGTACAGCACACAGGGTTGAGTTATTAAATAAGTTTGGGCATCAAGGGGTTACAAGAGGAAACACTTGTCCAAAATGTTTATTAAGGTTATCCAATCAATAACTGACCACAGAAATCCATGGCATAACTTAATTCCATAGACATCAGCTAGCATGGCAGTCGGAACACTATAACTGATATCACAGTCCCTGCCTTTAGAGGAAAAAGTGAGACAGATTTCCTACTCTTAACTGCTATCAAGAGCGCCCTGCTAGAAATGTGCACTGATGCACTGGAGCAAGGTAGAACTCATTTCCATTGTGACCACCCCATTAGTCAAACAGCCTATGAATCATTGCTTTTTTTAAATTCATTTTTGGGACGTGGGTGTTGCTGGCTGGCCAGCATTTATTGCCCATCCCTAGTTACCCTTGGAGGGCAGTTGAGAGTCAATCACATTTCTGTAGCTCTGGAGTCACATGTAGGCCGGACCAAGTAAGGATGGCAGATTTCTTTCCCTAAAGGGACATTAGTGAACCAGATGGGTTTTTCCGACAATCGACAATGGCTTCATGGTCATCAGTAGATTCTTAATTCCAGAAATTTCTTTTTATTGGATTTAAATTCCATCATCTACCATGGCGAGATTCGAACCCAGATCCTCAGAACGTTAGCGGAGTTTCTAGATTAATAGTTGACAGATACTATCACTCGGCCATCGTCTCTCCATTATTTAATCAAGTTGTCAGAAACCAACAATTTCCATTTACAATGAGCCTTTATTGTTGAAAAGTATCCTAAGGCACTTCACCAAAGAATAATCAGACAACTGTAAATAAAGTTTAAAAATATTAGGAGAGATGATCAAAAGTTTTATCAAAGAGTACTTTAAGGAAGGAGGTGGAGGTGGTGGTGAAGTTTAGGGAGGTATTTTGAGAACCAATAGGGTCTTAAATGTTGAAGGAACAACTATCAATGGATACACAGAGGTTGGGGGCGGGGGGGTGGGGGAGTTGAGGTACGTAAATGGATGGGATGGGATTTATCCCAGGATTCTCTGGGAGGCTAGGGAGGAGATTGCAGAGCCTTTGGCTTTGATCTTTCGGTCATCATTGTCTACAGGAATAGTGCCAGAAGACTGGAGGATAGCAAATGTTGTCCCCTTGTTCAAGGAGGGAAGTAATTATAGACCAGTGAGCCTTACTTCTGTTGTGGGCAAAGTTTTGGAAAGGATTATAAGAGATAGGATTTATAATCATCTAGAAAGGAACAATTTGATTAGGGATAGTCAACACGGTTTTGTGAAGGGTAGGTCGTGCCTCACAAACCTTATTGAGTTCTTTGAGAAGGTGACCAAAGAGGTGGATGAGGGTAAAGCAGTTGATGTGGTGTATATGGATTTCAGTAAAGCGTTTGATAAGGTTCCCCACGGTAACCTATTGCAGAAGATACGGAGGCATGGGATTGAGGGTGATTTAGCGGTTTGGATCAGGAATTGGCTAGCTGTAAGAAGATAGAGGGTGGTGGTTGATGGGAAACGTTCATCCTGGAGTTCAGTTACTGGTGGTGTACCGCAAGGATCTGTTTTGGGGCCACTGCTGTTTGTCATTTTTATAAATGACCTGGATGAGGGTGTAGAAGGATGGGTTAGTAAATTTGCGGATGACACTAAAGTTGGTGGAGTTGTGGACAGTGCGGAAGGTTGTTGCAGGTTACAGAGGGACATAGATAAGCTGCAGTGCTGGGCTGAGAGGTGGCAAATGGAGTTCAATGCGGAAAAGTGCGAGGTGATTCACTTTGGAAGGAGTAACAGGATTACAGAGTACTTGGCTAATGGTAAGATACTTGTTAGTGTGGATGAACAGAGAGATCTAGGTGTCCATGTGCATAGATCCCTGAAAGTTGGCACCCAGGTTGATAGGGTTGTTAAGAAGGCGTACGGAGTGTTAGCTTTTATTGGTAGAGGGATTGAGTTTCGGAGCCAGGAGGTCATGTTGCAGCTGTACAAAACTCTGGTGCGGCCGCACTTGGAGTATTGCGTACAGTTCTGTCACCGCATTATAGGAAGGATGTGGAAGCATTGGAAAGGGTGCAGAGGAGATTTACTAGGATGTTGCCTGGTATGGTGGGAAGGTCTGATCAGGAAAGGCTGAGGGACTTGAGGTTGTTTTTGTTAGAGAGAAGAAGGTTAAGAGGTGACTTAATAGAGGCATACAAGATGATCAGAGGATTAGATAGGGTGGATAGTGAGAGCCTTTTTCCTCGGATGGTGATAGCTAGCACGGGAGGACATAGCTTTAAATTGAGGGGTGATAGATATAGGACAGATATCAGAGGTAGGTTCTTCACTCAGAGAGTGGTAAGGGCGTGGAATGCCCGGCCTGCAGCAGTAGTGGACTCGGCAACATTAAGGACATTTAAATGGTCATTGGATAAACATATGGATGATATTGGAATAGTGTAGGTTAGATGGGTTTTAGATTGGTTTCACAGGTCGGCGCAACATCGAGGGCCGAAGGGCCTATACTGCGCTGTAATGTTCTATGTAAAGGGACAGAGTGAAAGGAATGCAGAGGATTGAAAAGATGGAGTGGCTTAAAGATATAGACCATGAAAGGATTTAAATCTGAAGCGACTGGGAGCCAAAACAGATCAGCGAGAATAGGGATGATAGGTAAGGGGAATTGGTACATAGCCGCAAATTTGGATCAGTAGCAGTTAATGAACGGTGAAGGATGACAGGGCACCCATGAGAGCATTGAAATAATAGAGTCTGGAGGTTAGATGAACTTGATACAGGCAGAGGTGAACAATATCAAGAGGTGGAAGTAAACCATTTTTGTAAAGAAGCAGACATGGAGGTCAGTAAAGGTGGATAAAGGAATCCATGTTGAGGGTACAGAGTTTATAACTGAGCTGAAGATGACAGCTTTTGATCTTTCCGATGCAGTAACTGTTGCTCATCTAAAATTGATGTGGACAGACAATCCAACATCACTACAGTAGTGGAGGGAGCTAAAGAGGTGATAGAGATGGCATACCTCAGCTTTTTAATGATACCTTCAAGGGATAGGATGGCAATGAAGAGGATGAAGAGAAGGAGGGGAGCAAGGGTTAATCCTGCAAGGGGGTTGGGGGGAAACAGAGATAATGATGCAAGGCTGGACTGCATCTAACTATATCTGAATATGTTAGCAACAGAATCAAAGCTAGACAATGAGGAAGAGACACTGGATGAGAATACTGTGATCTACTATGTCAAAAGCTATACCTCAATCACAGACAAGGAACAGTAACTCAATATGAGATTAATTATTTGTATTAGTGTCTTTAATGTCATAAGTGCCCCAAGACGCTGAATACAAGTAAAACTGCAAGTAATTAGGCAACGCCAAAAGATAGGTTTCGTGAAGATCTTTCAAATATTGGCAAGGCTGCTTGATTTAGAAAAAGAGTTTTATAATGTCAGGACAAGACAGCTGAAGGTTCTACTACTGAAATAGAACAGAGGAAGAATGGGATGCAGAGGTGACTAGAGGCAGAAGATCTGAAAACACTTGTTGGCACATAAGTGTGCACGACGCTGGCAAAAACAACAGCTGAAGCAAAGGGAGCTTTGGATCATGTTAAAAAAGCATTTACACTAATGAATACCAGTCCTACAAAAGTAAATTCACCTGTACTTTGATCACGGGGTTCAATTTTTCGAGAACAAGGTTTTAAATTGTTCCTTCTCAGTAAATTATAAAGATAATGCAGCTGAATACAAGAGGATTGAAAGGGCTTTGTTGCAGTTTTGATGTTGCCCACACAATTTGCGAAATCGTGCATTAGTCATGCAACAATTCGAGGGAGAAACTGGTGCATTCTTGGAATGCCAATTTTGCATTAATCTCAATGCTTCCTCTCCCCCTGTAGATTTATCCCAAGATCATTGTCGGCATTGTTACAACTTCAAAGTGACTGGCTAGAAGCCCAGACCATATGGTGCCAAGGTGGGGTCCACAGAAGTGTTAATGTTCAAAGCTATGTCTGTGAAGCCAATGTCTAGAGGGAAATTGTTGTGCGTCTTCCTACCTAGTTAATCACTGTGCTCTGCAAGTATGTTACCAGCGTGTTTCTATTTATACAGCTGCACATAACAGCTGAAGTAATGCTGTTGGGTCAGCTGCAACATTTCAGTTCAGAAATGCCCCTCACGAGTAATACCTTGACCTTGGTAGCTTAAGTTGAGTTTAAGTGTATACAGGCCCAGTCACAGAACATTAAGACACACTAGCATTATATCTTTGCAGCATGGAATCAGAACCAAATTTTATTATGGGACGCAAGGGCAATGCCACATAATACTTCATAAAACAATTGATTCTGTGAAGCTTTTGGTTGAGCCACAATTTTCCCATCATTAACAATCAGTTCATAATCTTTGCCACTTTCAACTTGAAAAGCAGATCCTATAATAAGCTAAAGGTTTTATCAGTAAAAGCCATCATGAGTTAATTTTGTGATAAGCATTTCTAAAACCAGACCACATCCTTTGGTATGACATACTGAGGACCTTCAATAGGGGGTGGGAAAATGTGGTGCAGGCATATTTCCTAAGTGTTGTATAAAAATATTATAAATGTTGATAAATACATTTATACTTTTGCCATGAAAGCGTTGAGGGGAAATTCTTGTTCCTAGTGTTAAGGTGTCAATCTATTTGAAAATGTAATTAATAAAATGACTGGCAACTATGGCTGTCAATTAACGATGATGTAATAGGAAATTTGTTTCTAGAGGCATTGTTTCCAGCATCTAAATAATTACTTCATATTATCTGATATTAAAGTTATCACGCTTATGTGAAAATGCAGAATGGATTTGGTGCTTTCAGTTTTCATTGATAAATGCTCAAAAGTCTCCTTTCCATTACAGTTTAAAACTTGCATTTGGTGCAGCTGTTTCACAGCACATTCCTCCGTGGAAAGACTGCAGAAACACTTACTCCAATCTTGGATCAGAGTTAAAACCACAACCTCTGGGAAGCAGATCTGACTTCAGCTACAGATTTAAAGTCAAACAGCCATTATGGCACAGAGGATGGCATTCAGCCTATCGAGACCATGCCAGCTGTCTGTACAGCAATCCAGTCACAATCCGCACCCGATGATATCCCCAAACCCCTACAAGCTTATTTCCTTTCCAATTCCCTTTTTAAAATCTTTGGTCATCTCTTCCATTGCCAGCTTCATTGGGAGTGAGTTCCAGGTCCACTCGCTACATAAAAACATTCGTCCTCACATCCCCCCTGTATCTCTTGCCTAAAATTTTAAATCTGTGTCCCCGAATAAGAACATTAGAACATAAGAACTAGGAGCATGAGTAGGCCATCTGGCCCCTCAAGCCTGTTCCACCATTCAATAAGATCATGGCTGATCTTTTTGTGGACTCAGCTCCACTTACCTGCCCAATCACCATAACACTTAATTCCTTTACTGTTCAAAAATCTATCCATCTTTGCCTTAAAAACACTCAACGAAGTAGCCTCAACAGTTTCACTGGGCAGGGAATTCCACAGATTCACAACCCTTTGGGTGAAGAAGTTCCTCCTCAACTTAGTCCTAAATCTGCTCCCTTTTATTTTGAGGCCATGCCCCCTAGCTTCCACTCACCAGTGGAAACAACCTCCCTGCTTCTATCTTATCTAGTCCCTTCATAATTTTATATGTTTCTATAAGATCTCCCCTCATTCGTCTGAATTCCAATGAGTATAGTCCCAGTCTACTCAGTCTCTCCTCATAAGCCAACCCTCTCAACTCTGGAATCAACCTCTGCACCCTCTCCAATGCCAGTATATCCTTTCTCAAGTGAGAGCAAAATTGTACACAGTACTCCAGGTGTGGCTTCACTAGCACCTTGTACAGCTGCACTATAACCTCCCTGTTTTTAAACTCCATCCCTCGAGCAATAAAGGACAAAATTCCATTTGCCTTCTTAATTACCTGCTGCACCTGCAAACCAACGTTTTGTGATTCATGCACAAAGAAACCCAGGTCCCTCTGCACAGCAACACGCTGCAATTTTTTACCATTAAAATAATAGTCCATTTTGCTGTTACTCCTACCAAAATGGATGACCTCACATTTACCAACATTGTACTCCATCTGCCAGACCCTCGCCCATTCACTTAGACTATCTATATCCCTTTGCAGACTTTCAGTGTCCTCTGCACACTTTGCTCTGCCACTCATCTTAGTGTCATCTGCAAATTTTGACACACTACACTTGGCCCCCAACTCCAAATCATCTATGTAAATTGTAAACAATTGCACTGATCCCTGAGGCGCACCACTAGTCAACCAGATCGTCAACTAGAAAAACACCCTTTTACCCCCACTCTTTGCTCTCTGTTAGTTAACCAATCTTCTATCCATGCTAATACATTACCCGTAACAGTCTTTGGTGCGACACCTTATCAAATGCCTTCTGGAAATCCAGATACACCACATCCACATGTTCCCCATTGTCCACCATGCTTGTAATATCCTCAAAGAATTCCAGCAAATTAGTTAAACATGACCTGCTTTTCATGAACCCATGCTGAGTCTTCTCTATGGGAATCCTTGTACAATCAGCCAGTTTTTATTTATCTACGTACCTTATCTAAATCTGACAATCAGATCTCTCCTCAATCTCCTTTGCAGCAAGGAGAACAACCCCAGCATAGTGCCATTGGCAAATTTTGAAATTTTACTCTGTATTCCAATATTCAGGTCAGTTACAACAATTTCCTCTTTAAAGGTCACCCTTTGTCTCCTAACAGTTTTCCCTCTCAGTCTTTAGTTCTATTTTACCATGGCTAGATCCTCACTCATCCCACTGAAGTTAGCTTTCTTCCAATTTAGAATTACTACTTTAGATTATTCCTTGCTCTTCTCCATTACTAATCTAAACCTTTGGATATGATGATCAATCTTGCCCAAGTGTTCTCTTACAGACACTTGGTCCAACTGGCCCAATTCATTTCCCAGCACTAGAGCCAGCAATTTCTCCTTTCTAGTTGGACCAAGGACATACTAGTCAAGGAAATTCTCCTAAAAACATTTCAGAAATTGCCCTTCTTTTTCCTTTACCATCCCAAACAATATTTGAGTAATGGAGTTGCCCATTATCACCCTCTCTATAGTTTTTGCACCTCTGATTTCACTGCAGATTTGCTCCTTTTTCTCATAAATGTTCAGATGTCTACAGAATATCCCTTTGTAGAGTGATCATACCCTTTTTGTTTCTCAAATCTAACCAAATGGATTCTGTTAAGGACGTCCTCTTTCCAATGCAAGATCTTCACTAATCAGTACTACCAACCCATCTCCCTTTTTTCCTTCCCTATCTTTTCTGAACACTTTGTATTCATGAATATCCAAGTGTCCAGTCCTTTCTGTTATTGCCATTTTATCATATCTTCACGTAGCTATTTGTGACTGTAGCTCACCAACCTAAAGTGTATTTACATACGCGCATTCTAACCTATTCTTTGTATTATTCATAGTTTTCATCTGCTCCACCGAATATGATACTACGTCCTTCTCTAGTTCCAACATTAGGTTGAGTAAAACATTGAACAAAGTCATCTGTTTTTATGACAACTAATATGAAACACTCGTGTACCATTCTGCACCAAATTTAAGATACAAGGCTATGGGTGATAAGACAGTCAATCCTGAACTTCTTAAGATGTTGGTATTGCAGAATCTACGTGATTAGGAAGGCCAATTCTGCTCAGTATAATTGCAGATATCCAGAGAAAGACCTGTTATCCATGTCATCTGTAATTCCCAAGCACAAGTGAAATATTCATTCTCCCCAGCACTCATAAAAAAGACAGACATCAGAATATCTCTCAGCAAGTTATTTTTCAAGTAACTTCAACAATATTAATTTTTCCTACGTATCGTGATGCAAAATATCCTAATACCATTCCCTGTAAAAGATAAACATTTTGTTTTGCTAAATTCAAAACATATTCACCACGTAAAAACTAAAGGAAAGTCCATCAAGCACGCCCCATTCTTTGCCACATAGGTAAACTGATACCATTTGCCAATCACTGGATGTTAGTAAACTTTTGTACTGTGGCATTAGGACAAAGATGGCAGGAGCAGCAAGCAAAGTGGGTAAAACACTTCTGAGAGATCCTCATCCCAGCTCCACATTCCAGTTTAATGACAGCACTGTACCTTAGCAGCTGAAAGTCAACCTGGGCGGAATTGCCACATCAGAGCTCCAATGAGCCAGCAAGTGCCTGAAGAGCAACATGGCATCTGGGATTGACGAAATGCTAGAAGGGGTATTGAAACATGGCAAGAACACGGTCACAACAGAGCTCAGAGACTCGTTCAACAAGATCTGGACTACAGAGGAAGTCCCAGATGACTGTAGATTAAAAGTAATTGTTGATCTGCCAAAGAAAGGGAACCTTAGCGATTGAAATAACTGGAGGATCATATGTAAGGGAATTTTCTCGGGACGTCCTCCTGGGGGGTCTTGCATTCAGCTGATCTCAGCTAACACAAAGACTTGCGAAAGACGGTATGCAGTTAAAGACGTTCTTTATTTGACCAACACATATAGGAAGAGAGAGAGATGGTCAGAGGATTCCAACTTCTCTCTGATGTTACATCGCATGAGCACAACAGATATACATTTCTGAAGATTTGATCCTCCCACCCAACCTGCCAACCAAGCTGGATGGTCCAAATATATTAATACACTTTATTTACTTTGCCCAATAGCATTCTATCTTCTAGCAGTATTAGGAATTCATTGGTCAACCGAACCCAGAAGTTCTTCCCCCTGTTGCCTAGTAACCTTACCTATGCAAATCTGGTAGCTTCAAGGGTCGCTCCTAACACCTGCAGTCCTGGGAATGAAGAGTCATCTTTCTTGTCTGTTTTCTGTCCCTTTGTCAGTGGAGGCTGAATACATCTATTAATTGCAGCTAAAAGCTGAATCCTTCTATTCATTTCACAAACCTTGGTTGCTTGAAGCTGCCTGGCTTGCCCTTGATAATAGGGCATATGCTTCATTGTTCCAAAAAAATGTGGTCTGTCTAATTAAACTATTTCTCACTGTATCCAGGGGTAAATTGCTTGTTGGTCAAAGCACACAAGAAAATACAAAAATAGAGTTTAAACCTATAATACTTGTTCCAAAATGATTATATATGTGCTTATTCAGAGAATACCTTCATATAATATATGAGGCACATTGTGACACCTTTGATAGATATAAGGCACACTGTGTTTCCTGTTTTAGACTAATCTACTTTGTTTTAATAGTCTTCAAAAAGCAAGGGTTTCTGTATCCCCTACTACAGCATAACACTGTTGTTAGTAAACTGGCAAGGTCTTCAGCATGGTGCGCCTCAAAAGATCAAAAACAGAAGTAGACAGTACTTTAGTGAAGAACAGGCTTTCCAGGGTGGCAGAGCATGCAACAAGCAGATCTTTACTCTCAGGAACATCATAGAGAAGAGCCTAGAGCATCAGAAGCCACTTATTACCAACCGCATGGACTTCAAGAAGGCTTTCGACATCTTCCATTGGCAGTCATGCTGCTACATCACAATTCAGTACGGCATATTAACATCTTCAAAGCCTTAGACCATGATTCCAACTGCTGCATCAAGATCAGCACAGGCACTACGTATTCGTTCATCATCATTACAGGAGTACTTTCTCCATTCCTATTTGTTATTGATTTCAACATGGGGAAGGTGATGGTGGGTGCAGACTTTGGCATCCTGTAGCAACACCACCCATTGACAGACCAGGATTTTGCAGTTCACATCACCTTGCTGACAGAAGAATTGTGTGTGCTCCAAGACATGACCATCAGTCTTGAGAGTAGAGACGATAAGGTTAATCTACACAAGACAATGATGACTAGAAGGCAACAAGGCTCTCCCATCACCATCAGGCCATTTGCTCTACCCAGAGAGCGGAAGGTAGAAATAGATGTCCACACAAGAATTAGCACAGCAGTATCGGTCTTCCAATGGCTCCTTGTGTTCCGGGCATCCAACACCATCAATGTGGCCTGAACCTGCTGCTCTACATGTCCATATTGGTACTAATTGCATTATTATGCCAGTGAGGGTGGCATGCTCTGTTGGAGCTCTGTCGCCTCCTAGATGTTCAGAGAGACAGGAGAATGGACACCATCAGATGGAAGAAGATGAGCAAAGAAGACCTGGCCAAGTGCATTTAAGGTGAACCTCCAAGAACAGGGCACCATCTGGGCTGCAGCAAAAGAGACTGCGATGGACTGGGGCTGCCCGTTATTTTGCATGAGACAGAGGAACAATGTCCAAGTAAGGAAGTAAGGTCACAAAGTGTACTGGCATCAATTAGCAGCTGAAAATGGCAACATATTAAATGAGAAATTGGAAAGGGACACAAGGTGGAATTTGGGGATCCACCGGTGATAACCATGTGGACAGGGAGCGAAAGCCATTGCAGATGGTACACTGGGAAGGTGAAAAATGGAACCATGTGGTGATAATGTCACTGAAGTGAGCAATGAAAGGGAGGCTTTGGTTGAGCCACTCAAAGGGCATGAAGAGATCAAGTAGTAATAAAACAACAAGGATGCAGTCTTACAGGCTACTGTTACCAAAGTGGAGTTTATGTGTAGAACAGAAATCAGACTGAAGGATCCAAACAAGAAACAGTGGCATGTGTATATGTAACAACTGCATATTCAAGAATTTAGGAAAACAGAGGGTTTCAAGATGAAGTTGTTATTGAAGAGGGCAGTAGAGCAGAAAATGAGTATTTTAACAACCAAAGTGGTAACAGTAGTTTAGAAGGGGTGAAAAGGGGTGCAGAGAGAGAACCTGCCAAAGAAGGGTGGGCAACAAATTGTTTTTTTTTTGAGTATTCCTTAGATACAGAGACGTCTCAAAATACCAAGGGAGCAAGGCAGTTCCAGAGGTTGTTCACATAGCAGCTGAAGGAGCAACTATTGATGGTGGAATGGATGGGGCAAGGATGGGAAGTAGGCCAGTAATAGAGAAACAGAGGGAAATGTATGAAATGGGAAGACCTTTTTCATCAAACCACTGATACCCTTGTGACCCATGTTGGATGAAAATTTTTAAAAATATTGGCCAATCAGCAATGAAGGATTATATGTATCCACAACAGGATGGTGTGAAAAATTTAGAGTGGATGATGTTTCCTTGCTTCTTTCATCCTTCTTGGTGCTAAAGGTTGCAGGAAAATGCTGCTAAAGTAACCTTGGTAAATCTGCTGCAGTCCGTCTTACAGCCACAGTACAACAGTGAGAGATGTGGTGAACATGGAGTTCATCAGCAGGGATGCTGATTGAGTGAGCAGTTAAGTCATGGAGGATGTTCATCTTCAAGTGTCATTGTTCTGGATGGGTGGCACTGCAATGTCAACAGGTATGCAACTAAAGATCATAAGACATAGAAGCAGAAGTAGTCCATTCAGCCCATTGAGTCTGCTCTGCCATTTAATGAGATCATGACTGATCTGATGTGATAATCTTCAGCTCTACTGTTCCTGCCATATCTCTATATCCCTAGACTCCCTTTCTGATTAAAAACCTGTCTAATCTCAATCTTGAACATACTTAATGACCCAGCCTCTATAACCCTCTGCAGTAAAGAATTCTACAGATGCACTACCCTCTGAGAAATTCCTTCTCATCTCTGTCTTAAATGGGTGACCCCTTACTCTGAGATTATGCCCCCTGGTCCTAGACTCTCCCACAAGGGGAATCAACCTCTCAACAACTACCCTGTCAAGGTCCCTGAGGACGCTATATCTCTCTCAATAATATAACCTCTCATTCTTCTAAACTGCAATGAGGACAGGCCCAACCTATTCAACCTTTCCTCATAAGAAAATCTCTCCATATCCGGGATCAACTAGTGAACCGCACTGAACTGTCTTCAATGCCAGTATATTCTTCCTTGGATAAGGGGACCAAAACTGTTCACAGTATTCCAGGTGATCTAACTAGTGTATTGCATAATTTTAGCAAGGTTTCCCTATTTTTAAACTCAAATCCCTTTGAAATAAAGACCAATGTTCAATTTGCCTTCGAATTGCCTGAACTTGCATGCTAGCTTTGTGATTTATGCACGAGGGCCTCCAAATTCTTTTGTGCTGCTGCTTTCTGCGGTCTTTCTCCATTTAAAAACTATTCAGCTCTTTTATTCTTCCTATCAATGTGCAAAACTTCACATTTTCTTACATTGTATTCCATCCGCCAGGTTTTTGCCCACTCACTCTACCTGTAGACTCTGCTATCCTCACCACTTCCCACCTATTTTTGTCATTTGCAAACTTGGCAATAGTACATTCACTTCCCTCATCCAAGTCATTAATATATAGTAAATAATTGTGACCCCAGCACTGATCCCTGTGGCACTCCACTAGTTATAATTGCTGAAAATGCCCTTTTAATCCCAACTCCTCCATTAGTTAGCCAATCTTCTATCCATGCTAATATACTACCCCGAACACTGTACACTCTTATCTTATTAAGCAGTCTTTTGTGTGGTACCTTATTGAACGCTTTTTGGAAATCTAAGTATATTACATCTACTCGTTCCCCTTTATCTAACCTGCTTGCAACCACCTCAAAGAATTCTAATAAATTGTCAGCCATGATTTGCCTTTCATGAATGCATGCTGATTCTGCTTGATTATATTATTTATTTCTAAATGCTCTATTACATGCTTTGTAATGAACTCTCAATGTTTTTCCAATGACAGATGTTGAGCTAATCGGCCTATAGTTACCTGCTTTTGTCTCCTTCCCCTTTTGAATAAGGGCATTACATTGCCAGTTTTCCTTTCCTATGGAGCTTTTCCAGAATTTAAGGATTCTTGTTAAATTAATGCCAATGCATCCACCATCTCTCTAGCTACTTCCTTTAATATCCTAGGATGCAACCCATCAGATTCAGGAGACTTATTGGCCTTTAGCCCCATTAGTTTCCCTAGTACTTTCTTTGTAGTGATAGTTATTGTATTTATTTCCTGCCCTGCTTCTGCCCCTTGATTATTTAGTATTTTTGGAAGATTATTATTGTTGTCTACTATGAAGTCTGACACATTGTACTTATTTAACTCCTCTGCCATTTCCTGGTTCCCCAGTCTCATTCTCTAAGGGGTCGATGTTCATCTTGGCCTCTCTTCCTTTTTATATATTAAAAGCTCTTACTATCTGTTTTTATATTACTTGCTAGGTTACCCTCAGTTTATTTTCTCTCCATTTTTTTTTGGTCAGCTTTTGTTGTTTTTTTAAACATTCCCAATCCTCCGGCATACCATTATTCTTTGCCATATTGTATGTTTTTCTTTCAGTTTAATACTATCCTTAACTTCCTTGGTTAACCATGGTTGATTTATTCCCTTCTTAGAATCCTTCTTCTTCACTGGGATATATTTTTGTTGTGAGTCATGAACTATTTTCATAAACGTCTGCCATTGCTGATCAACCATCTTTTCTGCTAAACTCCTTTCCCAGTTCACTCCAGCTCTCTTTCTTTCTAATGACCCTTATTTAAGTTTAGCACAGTTGTTTCTGACCCAAGCTACTCACTCTCAAACTAAATGCCAAATTCTATCATGTTATGGTCACTGTTTCCTATGAGAATCTTTTATTCTGAGATTGTTTGTTAATCCTGCCTCATTACACACTACTAGAACAAAAATAACCCAATCCCTGATTGGATCCATAACATATTGTTTTAGGAAACTGTCCCGAATACACTCCTCATGGTTACTTCTGCCAATCTGATTTCTCCAATTCACATGAAGATTAAACTTACCCAAAATGAATGTACTGCCTATTTCACATGCCCTCATTATCTTCTAATCTCCTAACGACAAAATGCTGGATGTCCAAGAGCCAAAACACTATGAAGGCAAGGTGAAGAGGTGACAATGTCAAACTGGAGATGTAGCTGGGCTTGAGGAAGATGTAAATAGGAAATTTGTGGGGCCTCATAGAAGAGTTGGATACAATGATGGGTTTGTGAAGATGGGTGAGAAGTTGTAGAGTTGCCACCAATTCTTCATCCTGAATACATTGGGATATTGCTCCCATATTTCATTTTTGGCAACTGAATTTTTTTTCTCACCTTTGGCCCTACAGGGGCTACAAGGAGAGAAGTGGCAAAGAGAGAAAAACAAAAAACAAAAGTAAAACTGTCTGAAATGTGACAAAACTGCACAGAAATAAAATACTACTAGCAAAGGTAGCATAATGGCAACAATGTAAAAATTAAAAGGCAGCAATGAATACTTACCACTGCTGGATTACCACTGCTTATTAAGTGGCTGACTTCATGGAAAATGCTGTTGCAGACAATGGTTTTGTCTAATGAGCCTCTCTTTACAATTACTGCTACTGCTAATAATATCTGCTCTCGAACATATTTCTGAAGGCTATAAAGAAACAACAAACACATTAACTATTTTAAAGATAAAAATACGGTAGGTATAACATTAAGCTTATTAACTATGATCAACAATTGTATATAATGCAAAGAATTGTCTATTGAAAGAAATTCACATCATAGAAACCCTACAGTGCAGAAGGAGGCCATTCGGCCCATCGAGTCTGCACCGACCACAATCCCACCCAGGCCCTACCCCCACATATTTACCCGATTAATTTGCCCTCTAACCTACACATCCCAGGACTCTAAGGGGCAATTTTTAACCTGGCCAATCAACCTAACCCGCACATCTTTGGACTGTGGGAGGAAACCGGAGCACCCGGAGGAAACCCACGCAAACACGAGGAGAATGTGCAAACTGCGCACAGACAGTGACCCAAGCCGGGAATCGAACCCGGGACCCTGGAGCTGTGAAGCAGCAGTGCTAACCACTGTGCTACCGTGCCGCCCAATAGTCAATAGTCTTTTATCTCATTTGTGCTCAACCTTCCAAAATACCAACTCTTCATCTTCCCATGACAGCACGTATTCATTTTTTAAATGGGTCTAGTGGCCTAATTTCATGACTCTTCCAGGCAACTCAATCCAGCTGTTGAACATCAGTATTATAAAATACCTCCTAACATCCGCACAAAATTTCTCCTGAAACAGGTAATATATGTTCTGCAAACATGTATTCAAATATAGGTGAACGAACTGCAAATTAAGTTCAAAACAACTGAATAACTGCGAGTTTCTTCAATAAGATCCACAGTATTTTGTTTGACTATCGTGTACCAGCAGTACTAATGCACTGGGACTATTTTTATTAGGTGAGGTTCCGACTGGCATTGTGATCACAGTTCAAAGATGATAGTTGCTAGTTTTGTCTTGGGGTGGTCTGAAAGGCTACACTGCCCCAACTCAAAATCTCTGATATAACTGAGTATTAAACAGACAGGTCCCAAAAAAAACCTCCTCCGAATTGAAAGTTTAATGGTTAATGGAAAACCCATTAAATAAGATTTACATTAATAGCCTTATTAATTAGCCTGAAAATGAGCCTCTTTTGCACTTGGCTTATAACAAAATAGTAATCGGTTAGAAAAGGGGGCTTGTTAGCACCGTTGGCTAGATGACTAGAACATGGCGCACAACAAAACCAACAGCATGCTTTCAAGTCCCCGTACTGGCTTAGGTAGCTCTTGGGTCTACCTCCTCACCTTGCCCCACAATGATATTTTGGCATAAATCTCAGACAATGAGGACACTACATCAAGAGAGAGAATCAGTTGGAACATGTAGCATAATTATTGAAATGTACTTTAAACAAACCTGAAATCCATTCCTATAAATGAAATGTGCAAAAAACAAGTTCAGGTAGTATACTTAATAGTTTCTAATATAATGCATCTGTTTTCTTTAATTCATTTACGGGATGTGGGCAGCGCTGGTTTGGCCAGCATTTATTGCCCATCCCTACTTGCCCTAGAGAAGGTGTTGATGAGCTACCTTCTTGAACTGCTGCAGTCCCTAAGATGTAGTTACACCATAAGAAGTCTAACAACACCAGGTTAAAGTCCAACAGGTTTATTTGGTAGGAAAAGCCACTAGCTGGTGACTAGTGGCTTTTGCTACCAAATAAACCTGTTGGACTTTAACCTGGTGTTGTTAGACTTCTTACTGTGTTTACCCCAGTCCAACGCCGGCATCTCCACATTATGTAGTTACACCCACAGTGCTGTTATTAGGGAGCGTGTTCCAGGAATTTGACCCAATAACAGTGAAGGAACAGCGATATATTCTCAAGTCAGGATGGTGAGTGACTTGGAGGGGATGTGATAGTGTTTCCAGGTATCTGCTGCCTCTTGTCCTTCCAGATGGAAGAGGTTGTGGATTTGGTAGGTGCTGTCTAATGAGCCTTGGCAAGTTCCTGCAGTGCACCTTGTAGATGGTACACACTGCTGTCATTGTTTGTCAGTGGTGAAATGGTTGAATGTTTGTGGAAGGGGTGCCAATCAAGCGGTTAGAGTAGAACGTGTGACAAATATACTTGAGAGTTTCTATCAGCAAACAGATTTTAAGATAATTCACACAACAAACTTAACTTGAACAAAAGCAAAATATAAGGGTGCTGGAAATAGAATATACAAATGAAAGGTTATTAACCTGACACAGTTTCTCTCCCACAGGTGCTGCCAAATTGTACCTCATTAGTAGACTCTTCTATCGTTTGCCAGTGAAATACCATTGGTTAATGCCATTTTTACTGCTGTTTGGTGAACATTTTGTTATGGACTAAAGACACATTCTCCTCCTCCTTATGAAAACTGGATTAATTTTAAGGACATCATTTTCGTTCAACAGAAAATTGTAGGCCTAATGGATTTCAGGAATGCTGGAGTAACACAGAAATTTTGCCCCAAAAGTAGAATTTGATTCCATCAGATCACCACTTGCTAGATTTTCCAACTTCTGGTTACATTATAAAGAGACAGATCAGAATGACAACTAATTAGTAACTTGTACAGAACAATCTGATTTTCTCTCTTAAAGTGAACAGCGATTACCAGTTAACATTCATACATAGTCAGAGTCCCCAATACTCTAACTAGAATTTATCACATAACTTCAACAAGAATTTCTGAAGTCAAACCATTTTCAACAATAAGAGAAACTACTTCAGGCAGTCTTAGGACAACCGCTGGAGTACACTACTTCAATAATGCATTCTCGTTATATCCCAAGAATTTACATGGTACGCACTTAGGCCTTTGTAAGACGTAAGTTAATAGGAATGTCCGTAGTGACTCAATGCTGTTTTTTTCCAAGAGTACCCATTCTCGCACAACTGCTTCCATTATGGTTGTGGCAGCTTGAAAAAGAACGTAGTCAACTTTACTTGTTTCTGCAAAGAAGACACCAAAAAAATTCAGACACAAATCATTGTTCCTTATTATCAATTAAAAGTATAACTTGTATATAAACACTGGTAAATTCCACATAACAACCAATAGTGGGAAATGTTTCATCAAATGCTTTATGCATCAATATCTATATCAAAACAGGCAAAGAGAGTAGCAGGAATTGGACAACATTAACATGTTCCTTCCTGGGTAAACACTTGCAATTCTTCACATGGGAGGTGCCATTCTCAGCTTGACAGTTGAGGAGGCCATTCACCCAAAGTATGAAGGGAAACTAAACACATTATGTTCATAACCTTCCTTCCAGCTGTTTAAAGCGCTACACTAGGGAAGCTCAAGGCAAGGTCTGTCATAAAATAAGCTCTGTCAGGATGTTATAGCAACTGAGTAAAGGAATGAGCGAGAAATTATTTCCTGAAGTGTACAAAAGCTTCTTGTGTTATGCTGACAAACTTACAGTTGATGGCCCTTTGCACTATTACTTGGATTTAGATACACCAGTATCTGATACCCAGCTCTCTGTACATTGAGCAATGCCACAGAACTTCAGAGTCTCATCCACAGAACCAACAATTTCTCCAGTTAGTTAATTCCTATTTCTTAGACAAAGTCAGCCAAGAATTTCCAGGTCAGCTGCAAGTCCTTCTACTTTGTTCCAGTAATGAACTTTATTGGAATATCAGAACAGCCTCTGCAAGTTTACCAATACAATGTTTTCCATTTTCCACATGGCTATCATCCTTGTGACCTCACTAATAATTTCCAACTCAAGGTAAATTGTGGGACATTTCAATATGTCAAGACAAGTCCCACGTACTCATCCAGGAGTCTCTTAAAAGACCCTATTGAGTTTGCCTCCACCACCACCACCATCTTTTAGTATGTCTGTGAACCTAACTCATGATGTGGAGATGCCGGCGTTGGACTGGGGTAAACACAGTAAGAAGTTTAACAACACCAGGTTAAAGTCCAACAGGTTTATTTGGTAGCAAAAGCCACACAAGCTTTCGGAGCTCTAAGCCCCTTCTTCAGGTGAGTGGGAATTCTGTTCACAAACAGAGCATATAAAGACACAGACTCAATTTACATGAATAATGGTTGGAATGCGAATACTTACAACTAATCAAGTCTTTAAGAAACAAAACAATGTGAGTGGAGAGAGCATCAAGACAGGCTAAAAAGATGTGTATTGTCTCCAGACAAGACAGCCAGTGAAACTCTGCAAGTCCACGCAACTGTGGGGGTTACAAATAGTGTGACATGAACCCAATATCCCGGTTGAGGCCGTCCTCGTGTGTGCGGAACTTGGCTATCAGTTTCTGCTCAGCGACTCTGCGCTGTCGTGTGTCGCGAAGGCCGCCTTGGAGAACGCTTACCCGAATATCAGAGGCCGAATGCCCGTGACCGCTGAAGTGCTCCCCAACAGGAAGAGAACAGTCTTGCCTGGTGATTGTCGAGCGGTGTTCATTCATCCGTTGTCGCAGCGTCTGCATAGTTTCCCCAATGTACCATGCCTCGAGACATCCTTTCTTGCAGCATATCAGGTAGACAACGTTGGCCGAATTGCAAGAGTATGTACCATGTACCTGGTGGATGGTGTTCTCACGTGAGATGATGGCATCTGTGTCGATGATCCGGCACGTCTTGCAGAGGTTGCTGTGGCAGGGTTGTGTGGTGTCATGGTCACTGTTCTCCTGAAGGCTGGGTAGTTTGCTGCGGACAATGGTCTGTTTGAGGTTGTGCGGTTGTTTGAAGGCAAGAAGTGGGGGTGTGGGGATGGCCTTGGCGAGATGTTCGTCTTCATCAATGACATGTTGAAGGCTCCGGAGGAGATGCCGTAGCTTCTCCGCTCCGGGGAAGTACTGGACAACGAAGCGTACTCTGTCCACTGTGTCCCGTGTTTGTCTTCTGAGGAGGTCGGTGCGGTTTTTCGCTGTGGCACGTTGGAACTGTTGATCAATGAGTCGAGCGCCATATCCTGTTCTTATGAGGGCATCTTTCAGCATCTGGAGGTGTCTGTTGCGATCCTCCTCATCCGAGCAGATCCTGTGTATACGGAGGGCTTGTCCGTAGGGGATGGCTTCTTTAACGTGTTTAGGGTGGAAGCTGGAGAAGTGGAGCATCGTGAGGTTATCCGTGGGCTTGCGGTACAGTGAGGTGCTGAGGTGACCGTCCTTAATGGAGATGCGTGTGTCCAAGAATGCAACCGATTCCGGAGAGTAGTCTATGGTGAGTCTGATGGTGGGATGGAACTTGTTGATGTCATCATAGAGTTGTTTCAGTGATTGTTCACCACGAGTCCAAAGGAAGAAAATGTCATCGATGTATCTAGTGTATAGCATCGGTTGAAGGTCCCGTGCGGTGAAGAAGTCTTGTTTGAACCTGTGCATGAAGATGTTGGCATATTGAGGTGCAAATTTGGTCCCCATGGCTGTTCCGTGTGTCTGGATGAAGAACTGGTTGTTGAAGGTGAAGATATTGTGGTCCAGGATGAAGCGGATGAGATGTAAAATTGCATCTGGAAACTGGCAGTTGTTGGCGCTGAGCACTGAGGCCGTTGCAGCAATGCCATCGTCATGGGGGATGCTGGTGTAGAGTGCCGAGACATCCATTGTGACAAGGAGCGCTCCTGGTTCAACTGCTCCATGTGTGCCGAGTTTCTGTAGGAAGTCCGTCGTGTCGCGACAAAAGCTGGGGGTTCTTTGTACAATGGGTTTCAGACCATTGTCCGCAGCAAACTACCCAGCCTTCAGTAGAACAGTGACCATGACACCACACAACCCTGCCACAGCAACCTCTGCAAGACGTGCCGGATCATCGACACAGATGCCATCATCTCACGTGAGAACACCATCCACCAGGTACATGGTACATACTCTTGCAATTCGGCCAACGTTGTCTACCTGATATGCTGCAAGAAAGGATGTCTCGAGGCATGGTACATTGGGGAAACTATGCAGACGCTGCGACAACGGATGAATGAACACCGCTCGACAATCACCAGGCAAGACTGTTCTCTTCCTGTTGGGGAGCACTTCAGCGGTCACGGGCATTCGGCCTCTGATATTCGGGTAAGCGTTCTCCAAGGCGGCCTTCGCGACACACGACAGCGCAGAGTCGCTGAGCAGAAACTGATAGCCAAGTTCCGCACACACGAGGACGGCCTCAACCGGGATATTGGGTTCATGTCACACTATTTGTAACCCCCACAGTTGCGTGGACTTGCAGAGTTTCACTGGCTGTCTTGTCTGGAGACAATACACATCTTTTTAGCCTGTCTTGATGCTCTCTCCACTCACATTGTTTTGTTTCTTAAAGACTTGATTAGTTGTAAGTATTCGCATTCCAACCATTATTCATGTAAATTGAGTCTGTGTCTTTATATGCTCTGTTTGTGAACAGAATTCCCACTCACCTGAAGAAGGGGCTTAGAGCTCCGAAAGCTTGTGTGGCTTTTGCTACCAAATAAACCTGTTGGACTTTAACCTGGTGTTGTTAAACTTCTTACTGAACCTAACTCATAACATCTGATGAGCAGAACTGTCAACATCATTGCCCATTTAATACACAAAAGGTGAATAGCAATTCGCACTGGTGGGCCGTATTCAAAATTCAGAAGCATAGCCACACAGTCTTTAAACATGGTGCAGCCGCAATCTACAGGAACAGAGTGGAGGAACAGACTCAATTCTTGCCACATTCTAATCCTAACCATGTTGGTGTGGAGAACTGTTGAAAGATATGTGCCTAGCCATGCTAGGGGAGAATTCTTTTAAAAATAGGAAGTTATCACCAGGCTACTTCAGCGAATCTAGTGACTATCTGAAAATTAACAAAAGCAGCAGGCCGACAGTGAGTTGCCTACCTATTCCCTCATACCGTAGCTGGTGCAGATCAGCTAGATACACATGGGGAGAGAGAAAAATAAATCAAAATTTTCAATTCCATAAAAAAAATGCTGAAGCAGAAGCTGTTTTATTTTACACACTTCAATATGCTTTCACAACTGAAGAAGGAATGATTCCCACTGGGCTTTATGTGGAATGTGCAAACACAATTAAAAAGCAGAGAAATGAAAATTATCCCACCTTTAGTAATCTTAATTTAAGAAACAGGACAGATTTACCTAATATGTGTTTACATACTGCAAATGGTGATTTTGATTTTCTAAATGACAGGAATATGTGTTCTGCATGTTGACGTTGTTCGTGACTGACCATGGATGGGGGTGCCTGTGGAAGAGGAAAATAAAATATTATAACTGAACTTCAGTAGTCACTGAACATGAAAATTGGCAGAAAACCAAACTCAAGTATTCTGTAACCCAGCTGTACGTTTTACTTTGAACTGGTTAACAGAAATGCTTAAGTTCTCTTACCAGACTAACAGAGTAACTTTACATCTACATGCATGAGCAAAAGAAAACAATATGCTGAACAAGGATCACTGCTTTAGGAGCACTAACCAACAACTTATATTTATATCGTATCTTTTAACATAATAAAATGCCCCTAGAGGCTTCATTGGAGCATTATGAAACAAAATATGGCACTGAGTTACATAAGGAGCTGTTAGGTCAGATGGCCAAAAGCTGGGTTTTAAATAGTGTATTGAAGGAGGAGAGTGAGGTTGAAAGGTAGAGAGGTGTAGGAAGAGAATTCCAGAGTTTAGCACAGGCACAACTACCAATGGTGGAGCAATTAAAACGGAGTATACTCAGGAGTCCAGAATTAGGTGGGTGTAGACATCTGAAGGATTGTGGATCTGAGAAGATTATAGAGGGAGGGGCCAGGCCATGGAAAGATTTGAAAACAAGGATGAGAATTTTAAAATCAAGATGTTATTTGACCAGGAATCAATGTAAAGCAGCAAGCATAAAGGTAACAGGCAAACTGTACAAGTTAAGACACAAGCAGCAGAGTTTTGGATGACCTTAAGTTTAGAGGGTTCATGTGGGAGAGACCACGTGTTGGAGTAGTCAAGTCTAGAGGAAACAAAGGAGTGAATGAGGATTTCAACTGCTGATGAGTTGAGACAGGGGCCAAATCGAGTTATAGGACAGGTGGAAAAAAATGAAAAGCAAACGTTCTTAAATCTTTACTGCAGTATTGAAAGAGTTCAATGTCAAAGGTGCAGCAGTTCCAATGAGACATTAAAGTATGGCCCTGGCTGCCTCTTCCCATGGATCAGGTAGACCAAAAATGATTACACTGTACTACGCAAAAGGAAGAATGGGAGCTCTGACAAGTGAGCTGGCCAACATTTTCCTTTAACCAACAGTATTAACACAGTAGATTAGCCAATTTACAGGATGTTTGTGAAATATTGCTGACTAAATTGGCTACACCATTAATCCATCCAAGAGTAACTGCATTGATGTTATTTTTAAAAATGAATGAATAATTCTGTGACATCTGGAGGGATGCAAAGTGCCTATATAAACACAAACTGATTTTAAATGAGTTGAACTAGTCAGTAATTTTCCTATCAAACCTATTTTGAAAACACCCAAAACAAGTAATTAGTGCATAAAATAATTGACATCCCATTACATAAATAGTAAAATTCAACTGTTCTCATAGTGTATAACAATTTCACCTAAATGAATTCAATATTTCAGACTACAGCTCCCTCTTCAGCCAAGAATCATTAGTGCAGTCACATACTGTACAGCTAAACAAAAAGTAACTGAATGAAGTATATTGAGATTAATGGATTAATCAATTCCATTCTCATATTTTTGAATTCAAATCATCTGCTGATCAATTACTGCTTAATTTATTAGTTTAGTGCAAACCATGTTTTCTTGGACGTGTCATAACAAAATTCAATAATGTAAAAATTAAATGCAAATAAAAGACAAATACTTTTAAAGTTTAATTATTAGTCACAAGTAAGGCTTACATTAACATTGCAATGAAGTTACTGTAAAATTCCCCTAGTCGCCACAAGCCGGTGCCTGTTCGGGTCAATGCGCCGAACCAGCACATCTTTCGGACCCACATCCGAAATACTTGCATTCTCCTGCACCCAATCATAGAGTCATAGAGGTTTACAGAATGGAAACAGGCCCTTTGGCCCACCTTGTCCATGCCACCCTTTTTTTAAAACCCCTAAGCTAATCCCAATTTCCCGCATTTGGCCCATATCCCTCTATACCCATGTAACTGTCTAAATACTTTTTAAAAGACAAAATTGTAGCCGCCTCTACTACTACCTCTGGCAGCTTGTTCCAGGCACTCATCACCCTCTGCATGAAAACATTGCAATGATGGTCAAAGTGATGGTCAAAACATTTTCTTGAATCCCACTGAAGTTGTCACATCTCCACTGCACCACACCATTGAGATGTCAAGTAGACGCCAGTTCACAACAGACCTGGCAACATTTTGTGTCTCTGAAACACTGCCATGTGTACCTTCACCATGCTGGTATGCTAGAACCAGCAAGTGAATACAGAGTTCCTTCTGTACAGCCTACCCTGCTTTTTAAGATGTCCAACCACCATCCTGCTGCCACTGCCTCCCCACCCTGCAATCACTCCTGTGGTACCATGCCCCTTTAAGGGGCAAACTCTCAGAGGGCCATTTGGTCAGTTCAGCCAACTGGAGCTGAGAGTGTGTTTTCTTTGCCGGTTAGGAGTCTGGAGTCATGGAGTACTGTAGCCTTTACCATCACTCTCTGTACATAGTGACTTACCTTAGTAAACCATTAATTTGTGGTTGCCCACCCTTGCAAGGCACTGCCTCATTTTCTTCCTCCAAAAGATCAGATAGAGATTGCCTGTTGTTGGCAATAATGGTGTTAGTAGTAAAAAGACACAGCACAATTCTGTGGCAAATAACTCACCTTCTGATTCCCCAAAGATTTTCCATCACCTACAAGACAGTCAGGCAATACTTGCACTTGCCTGGATGAGTGCAACTCTAACAGTAATCAAGCAGCTCAACATTATTCATAACAGAGCAACATGCTTGATCAGCACCCCATATGCCACCTTAAACATGCACTCCCTCCACCACCAAGTTCAATGTGACCGCAGAGTGTAGTATCTATAAGATGCATTGCAACAACTTGCCAGGGTTTCTTCAACAGCATCTTTTAAACCAGCACCTGTGGCTTAGGAGAATAAGGGCAACAGGGACATGGGAATACCACCATCTGTAAATTCCCCTCCAAATCATACGCCACTCTGGCTTGGAATTATATTGCCATTCCTTCATCGTTGCTGGGTCAAAATCCTGGAACACCCTTCCTAAAAGCACTGAGGGAAGTACCCCATCACAGGGACTGCAACGGTTTAAGAAGGTGGCTCACCATAAGTTCAAGGGCAATTAGAGTAGGGCAATAAATTAACAGTGCAGCCCACATTCATGAATAAACATTTGTACAAAGGCTAAGGAATGGCTGAATGGCCTCCTTCAGACTATCAAAAAAAAGGCCAGTGGAAAACCAAAAAAAATAATTAAAATGAGAAACAGTTTACCCTATGTTCTTTGTTAATTTCTGCATATTTACTATTATGAGCACCCCGGTGGTCACCCCCTATGAATGCATATGAATATTAGGAAATACAATGCAAAATAGTGAAAGGCTGATTTACCTATTTTAATAAATATCTTGCCTCTTCTAGGCAGGCATCACCTCTCCTGACGCTTTGCAGGTGGAGCGAAAATGTGCGAAAGGGAAAATTTGGTATTATGTTGGTTTAATTTTCCAATTAGGAAAATTTAACTTAATAAGCCATGTTACAACAGGTTAAACTAATTCAACCATCTGATGGAAATGTGTGTACACATTACACTGTGACAATTAAATTGCCAATTCTCACTTCCATTCTACCCTCCTCCATTTTCTGTAGTGTGCTGTGAAGGAAGAGTCCAACAGCATATTAATAGGATGGATGCCCAGGTTATTTCAACCCAATTCAGCTGTTGGACAGTGAAGAGATATTGTATACCATAGTATCAACATAGCACCATAGATTAGAAAATACAGCTTCAATTCTCAATTCCATTAAATTCACCATTTCATAAAATTATTGGGAAAAGGTATCAGATGGCGATCAGCTGTTTCACTATTGGAACTTTGGGATTGAGCAAAAAGAGTTCTTGACAAGAGTTGAAAAGCAAAACTCCAACCCCTAGCCAGAGTTAAAAAGGCAAAATCAACTGGATTTGCTTGGATTTAAACTGATCCATTTCCTTAGAATGTGTTAAAGGTCAAACCAGGTTACTTTGTGAAGTTGAAAAATACTGCTAAAGTAAAGCAAAACTTTAATGTGTACACTTTCATACAACTTCACCACAAGATTACATTTCCGAATTACTAATCCTGAATAGTTTGGACTAGCAATTCATCACTCAGAATTTGACACTTGGGAAACTGATGATTAAATAAAATTATATCATAAATACAACATCACAGCTTAAAATAAATAACAACAGCTACATAAAATTGAGTGGGAGAGCTGTCAATTTCATATCACAAGAATCCGCATGGGAGTGAAACAATGCAACATCAATAGCTAATAATACCACTCTTGGTACCTCCACTGTTATACTTAAAAATCAAGAGGGAGTATTGCTACTTAAGTGGTAAATTCTTAATATGAAACTTCTCACTGTCCAACATTCAACCAGTTTTATTCCTCCGTCTGTCAACAAAAGTAGCAATTCTGAATTGTAACTCTTGCTTGCCATCCAGTGACTTTGCTGGAAAGTGCATTTGTTTGTGTCAGATAGTAACAAAGTTGTTCAACTGTGACACTGCAATGTGATATACTCGTGTTAATATTCAAACGAAGACTACTTAGATGAGACATTGAAAGGCACCCAACAATTGTAGATCCAGAAATCAAAATTAAAACAGAAGGTTCAGAAATTGGGAGGCAGAGAAAGAAAGAGACTATATGGGAGATTATAGCCTGATGGGTATTCATAAAGACACCAACAAAATGAGAACGCCAGCATAGCCTATGAGTATTCATAAAGGCACCAGCAAAGCCTGATGGTTAAAGGGTCTTACTCTGTATCAGACTAAGGACTGTGGCAAAGAACAGGATGTGTTTGGAACAAACATGGGGATTGGACAGTGGTTGTTGCTATGCTTTGAACAGAGTAACTGAACACAGATCCCTGCGTGTCATGTTCCTGAGAGAATTACGACCCACTGACAGAGGCACGACTCAGTATTCATGACCAAAATGATTGATTAGTGTTTGTCCTGTGAGTACATGATTGGAAGCATGATCAGTGCCAGCAGGATCTCTAAAAGAGACAAAGTGACATCGGCAGCAATAACCCGGGACCGACCACTCTAGGAAAAGCAACAAGACCCTGAGTCTGGGATTCAGACATCAGAACAAAATCCATCATCAGGGAATTTGATCAATTCACCCCACCATGGGTAGTATCGCTAAGTCTATTTCATGAGCTTGAATATTTTGTTATGTTTTGATATCTTTTGAATATTTGTGTGTATAAAGGAATAGGTCAGTTAGTTCTGTGTGTATAAAGAAGGTTTGATGCCTGGTGTAATTCTGTGGTAACTTGGTACGTACAATAAAGGAAATTTGTACAATAATCCAAGAATTTGTGTGCCTTTGTCAGATGACCCAAGTTCGAAGGCAACAAATTAAATTTAAAAAATAAGAAGCTGAATATTTTTAACATTCCTACTTTAAAAAAAGAAAATTTCTAGTAAAACAATTGCAAATGTCTGGTTCTTTACAATTACCATAAATTGGTATCCTCTAGTTCTTAACACTCCTGCCAACAGGAACAGTCTCCCTCCATCTACTCTATCCAGACCACTCATGATTTTGAACACCTGTCAAATCTCCTCCCAACCTTCTCTTCTCTGATGGGAACACCACCAGCTTCTCCAATCTACCCACATATCTGAAGTCCCTCATCCATGGAATCATCTCACATCTTTCGGCCCCCTCTCTAAAGCCCGCTCATCCTTCCTAAAGCATGGTGCACAGAATTGAACACAATACTCCAGTTGAGATCAGACCAGTGTTTTATAAAGGTCCATCATAGCTTCCTTGGTTTTGCTCCCTGTGCCTCTCTACACATAAAGCCAGGATCCTGCCTTCTTAACCACGTTCTTAACCTGCTCTGCCTTCAATGATTTGTGCAAATATAACCCCAGCTCCCTCTGTTCCTGCAACCCCTTTAGAACTATTGCATAATTCCTTTCCTTATTGTTCCTACCAAAATGTATCATTTTATACTCTCTGCATTTATTTATATTTGCTTTATGCCCACACATTCCACCAGCCTCTCTACATCATCTTGAAGTCTATCATGACCCTCCCAACAACTCTATATTTCCAATTTTTGTGTAACATGCATATTTTGAGATTGTACCCAATACACAATAGTCTAGGTCATTAGTATACATCAAGGAAAGCTGTAATCCTCGTACCTAAACCCAAGAAGCCCTACTGTATATCTCCCTCCAGCCCAAAAACTGCTCACTGCTTTTCCCTGCTTCCTACCACTTAGTCAACTTTACAGCTAAGCTAACTAGCAGGGTAGATAAAGGGAAAACACCAGATGTAGCATACTTGTATTTCCAAAAAGTAGTCAATGAGGTGCCACACAAAAGGTTCATACAAAAGGTAAGGGCTCATGGAGTTAGGTTGATATATCAGCATGGAGAGGATTGATTAAGAGACAGGAAGCAGAGAGTAGGGCTAAATGGGTCTTTTTCAAGTTGACAGACTGTGACTTGTGGTGTGTGACAAGGCTTAAAAAATGTAACTTTTATCTTTAAGAAAACATGGATGAACAATTGCGGAACTGCCAATTAGCTTTTAACAACAAAAAATGTTTATTAAACATGAAAAGTTTGACTATAATACAACACTCCTTCACTCCCACTTACCTTCACAAATGCACACAGATTTAAAGGATAACAGATTACAAAATACATCTTATGCTATGATGCTTTCAGTCCCTGTAACCCAACAGGTTAACTGTGATCAAATACACCCCACTCTGAAACAGTGGCAGAAGCCACCCAATCGATCTTCTGTGGATTTCTCCTCAAATTCCCCCTAGATGATTATTATTCTGTGAGCCAACTGAGCTCACTGGATTCCGGCTTCCAGATGAGTGTTTCCAAGCTCCACTCGAACAGATACGCCTTAGAATCTTCTTTCATACAATGCTTTCCCTCAGCTCTTCCTAGCCTGGATCCAGTTCCAGGATTTCTAACTCTCCTTTCAGTTTGTTTCCCTGTGTCTTGAATAGCCGTGCGCTCTCAATCTTTCAAATAATCTCTCAGGTACTCGGTCGCCAAACGAATGCTACTGCTCCAGACTGGAATAAGGACGTCAACTTGAGGATTGCTTCAGATATCTGGCTTTTCTCTAGCTAACTTCATGAAGTCTATACTTTTCAGCTCTGTCCTTAACTTCAATGAACAATATCTTTGCTCAGTTTCCAGTTTCTTTGTTCATTTAACTTCAATTTCCTAAAGTTTCTCTTTTACAGTCCCTGATTTCTAGAACCAATTGCCATTTAATTTCTCTGGGACTTGCTTTCTTGACCCTTACTCCATCGCTCGGCTTCTGGCACAGCTAAGAGAATTGTTCTCTAGCTGCTAAGTTTCTTCTGTTATGAGTTCAGCTAAAACTAAACTCAACAAGCCTTCCTATCCTAAAGGTGCGGTTCCCCTCTGGTTACCCTTTCTTACACTAAATTAAACTCACTTAAATCTATACCTGATTTCTAACATCCAACAATACAAACATACATCACTTAAAACTACCTCTGCTTCCTGACAATCTATATTAATGACTTAGACAAAGGGACAGAGAGTAATGCATCCAAGTTTCCTGATGATACAAAGCGAGGGGAATGCAAGTTTTGAAGACACAAAGGGGCTCAAAAGAGATACAGACAAGCGAGTGGGCAACAAAGTAGCAGATGTAGTATAATGCAGGGTGTGTTGGGTTATTCACTTTGGTCGTAAGAATAAACAGCAGAATAGTTTTAAAAGGCATGGAATTTATAAATGTTAATGTTCAGAGAGACTTGGCTGTACTTGTACAATGAACACAAAAAATTAGCATGCAGCTAGCTACAGCAAGCAAATAGGAAAGTAAATTGCATGTTGGTCTTTATTGCAAGGATACTAGAGTAAAGAAGTCTTGCTACGATTGTCCCAGACTTTGGTGAGACCACACCTGGAATAGTCTGTGCAATTTTGGTTTTTACATTTAAGGAAGGATATACTTGCATTAGAGGCAGTACAGTGAAGGTTTAAGAAACTTCTGAGTTTTGTGCTATTACCTCCAAAACACTAATGGTAGAGCCTGACTACAGCACAATGCCTCTTTCCATTTTTCACGTCTACATCAAAAACACTGTCCTTAAATATGCAAAATGACAAACTATGATTCATGCACAGAAGCTACTACAATCCCTGCAGTGATTTATCTGTGAAACAGATCTATTTTATCATGACTACTCAGAGGTCTCTCTCTCTCCCATGCTGTCTTAAAGACACTGTTAAAACAAAAATGGCATGAACCAACCAAAACAAATCACCGTTCCAATGTATTACACAAATTCGCAAGCTGCCATCTGCTGCTCAGCGGAAAATACGGAGGTTAAAACATCAATTGGTGACATCTCGGGCATTTTTACACTGGTAATTGCTTGTGTCAAATTTTAACTGCCAGACAACTGCTATATTCCAGTAATCTCAGACCCAGAAAAATGATGTTTTATGATTTTGATAAAGGGCATTGGATATTGGTCTCTTAGAATCTGAACTAAATGATCAGCATTGGAAAAGCAGCTTCAGGTCCTTGATTTACTTATTTGTAACGAACTGCAGGATGACATATTCCCAAGTCGGACCAATTTATGAGGTAAACAATGCAGCAACACAATTTCCCAAAAACAATACGTTCTTAAACAAAGCCAAGTCAGTTTTGGGGGAGGGAGGGGGACAAAGGCTCGGCCACAAGGAAGGGAATAGGATAACTAGCATTTATATGTCACACTAGTTCCCAGTTAAGGTTAAAGTCCAGTTAGAAACAAAGTGCAGGATTAAGCCAATAACATTAATCCATCACATTAGTATCTCCTGTTACAAGGAGAAACATTGTACAACAAAGTTGACATTGTTATCGTGGAATTGGTAAACTATAATTATAATGCACAAATGTCATACATGTGTAAAATCCAAAGTGGCAGGGATTATGCTATTTCTATTTATCACTTAATAGTATACAGGTGCCTTCTCACTTATATATCATTGGATAACGATCTCTCAGAAAACCAATGGTACTGTGGCTCTGGCATCAATTTACTGTAAAACACCTGTAGTGGTAGAGCTTCTTCATTAAGAACTAATGCAAAATTACTTCCTGTCCCACAAAAAGCAATTGTTTTCTCTCACGAGAACATCCAACTAAAGTACAAGCTAGTAGCAGTGATTGGGCAGATATTTGAAATTTGACGCAGAGAAAAGTGATGTGATACATTTTGAGATGGAAGAGAGAAAAATGCAAAAAAAATGATAAATCTTTGAAGTAGAAAACAAAAAGACTTAGTGGTTAAGATAAGAACTTTAAAAGTTGAGGGACAAATTGATCAAACGAGATACAACATATAAAAATAGTGTACAAAAGCCAATTTGTCAAGTTAAGCCTGTTTGAATACAGTGTCCAATTTTGAACACATTACTTTTAAGGAGAATGTCAAGGACATGAATTGAGACTTTAGGTATGGGAAACGGTGTTCAAAGTTATGAATAGTTTGAGAAGTTAAATCAGGAAAAATATTTCCATTGACTGTAGAATTATATAGAAGGCACAAATTTAAAATGATCACCAAAAGGAGGAAGGGAGAGGTAACAAAATGCCTTCTTCAAAAGTTATTACAGCATGAGATGCTTCTAGTTTAGAAAATAAATATTTGAAAATCAATCAAAGGTTGAAGAGAAAATGAAGGACAAGGTTAGGTCATTTAGAGCTGGCCGGGGTGCCCACATCCTGAGAATTTTTCCATTATAAATTCCTGATTACATGATTAAAATAATTGTTTGTCTAAACTTGGGAGCTGCTGCAGCGTCACCATTACAAGATTGTATAAGTTTGTGACAAGTTTGCATAGGCAACTTCCATAATAAATATGGACATCAGAAACTACAGTGGAAGCATATATGACACCTTAAAATAGAGACTGAATTATATCTGGACACCCTGACCCAATTGACCCCCTATTCTCTAAACCTGCTTCACCCAAAGCTAAGATGAGTTTTCATCGTTATTATGGCACAAAATGATGCCACCCAGCCCATCGGGTCCATGCCTGTCCTTCGTACAGCAATCCAGTCAGTCTCATTCCTATTCTATCCGTAACTCTGCAAGTTTAGTTCCCTCACGTCCAACTTCCATTTGAAATCATTCATCGTCTCCATTTCCATCACCCTCGAACCATAAGTTCCAACCCCCTGCATAATAAAGCGCGATTATAATTTCTATATTCAAGAAGATAATTTGTGAACAATAGACTCCTAATGGGACAGATTAGAATCAATATGACCATGTTGCAACTTAGTTCACATAGCATAATTGGAAAGAGAGAGACCAGCAATATTTCATTTACTCTGGGCCTGGGGACAGGCGATTATTCTAATATTCAAATGACTCACAGATGACATGTCTTTTTCAGGCTTTAGTTACTGAAGGAATGCAGTGAAAGTCATAGTTTTCTTATGGAAGTTCAAAATTGCCAGATCTGCTAAAATATTTATTTAGTATAGAAAAGGTGGATTGGCCATGCTAAATTGCCCCTTAGTGTCAGGGGGACGAGCAAGATTAAATGCATGGGGTTATGGGGATAGAGCCTGGATTGGATTGTGGTCGGCGCAGTCTCAATGGGCCGAATGGCCTCCTTCTGCACTGTAGGATTCTATGATTCTATCCCATTGTGCTAGAGAGCTATAAAGGAGGAAAAATGCTAATCTTGCCAAGAGATATTAGAAAGAGTGACCATAACCTTGGTTGAGGATGCATTTTAATGAGGGTCTTAAAGGGAGAATTTTAAAGAAAGACAGTTGTATAAGAACCCAGAAGAACAAAGAGTTTGGTGAGGTGATGCAGCACAAGGGTAGGTAAGAATTCATGAAAATTTTAAATCTAAAGCACTGGGAGACCAGGGACCAATTTAGGCCAGGCGAAGGCAGGGAGAATATCAAGCAGGACTTGGATGTAGATAGAATCCTACAGTGCAGAAGGAGGCCATTCGGCCCATCAAGTCTGCACCAACCACAATCCCACCCAGGCCCTATCCCCATAGCCCCATGCATTTACCCTAGCTAGTCCCCCTGATACTAAACAGCAATTTAGCATAACCAATCCACCTAACCCGCACATCTTCGGACTGTGGGAGGAAACCGGAGCACCCGGAGGAAACCCACGCAGACACGGGGAGAATGTGCAAACTTCACACAGACAGTGACCCAAGCCGGGAATTGGACCTGGGTCCCTGGCACTGTGAGGCAGCAGTGCTAACCTCTGTACCATCATGCCACCCTAATCCTAGATTAAGGTACAGACTGCACAATTTTATGATAAGCTGAATTTAATGCAGAATGGCAGGCAGGCTAGGTTAGCAACGCAATGCTAGAGTCTGAGGGTGAGAAAGACTTGGGGTTTGAGCATTAGAAGGGCAGAGGTACAGTGGGAAGCGATGTGATGCAATAGATTAACAGATTATTAACAGATTAACAGGGGCGGCACGGTAGCAGTGGTTAGCACTGCTGCTTCACAGCTCCAGGGACCTAGGTTCGATTCCCGGCTTGGGTCACTGTCTGTGTGGAGTTTGCACATTCTCCTCGTGTCTGCGTGGGTTTCCTCTGGGTGCTCCGGTTTCCTCCCACAGTCCAAAGATGTGCGGGTTAGGTTGATTGGCTATGCTAAAAATTGCCCCTTAGTGTCCTGAGGTGCGTAGGTTAGAGGGATTAGCGGGTAAATATGTAGGAATATGGGAGTAGGGCGTGGGTGGGATTGTGGTCGGTGCAGACTCGATGGGCCAAAATGGCCTCTTTCTGCACTGTAGGGTTTCTATGATTTCTATGATTATAAGCATTATACACAGCTGCAATTCAAACTGCCATCGCTTTCTCTATTTTTATTTGCTGACAGGAGACAGGGTGCGCTAGGAATGATCACGATTAGTTGCCCATCCTTAATTGCCTGAGAAGGTGGTGCTGAGATGCCTTCTTGAACCAAGACAGTTCTAATGCAGCAGGTACATCCATAGTGCTGTTATACAGAGGAATTTCCAGAATTTAGACCAAGCAATAGTGAAGGAATAGTGATATATTTCAAAGTCTGGATGGTGTGTGTCAAATTCACTCGCTATTTTAGTTCACAAAACTTAATGCTGCATAGAACATATGATGTACATTATGCAATTTTTTTTTCATACACTGCAGGTTTCTGGTAGGAAAATAACATTTTCAAACCATGATATTAATTTACAAGTAAACTACAGGATCTCCTGATTGCTCAACGGGTTTATTAACAAGCTGCATTCATGTATCACTTTGCCATAGAAAAACATCACAGGTCACTTCTCAAAAATGTAATCAAACAAAATGGATGCCAAACCAGAGATAGAAATATTGGGGAAGGCTGATGTGCTCATTGGGCTTGGTCAGGTGGATGCATTTTAAGGTGGCTCGTACCTTGTCTGGCTATACAAAGCAAAGAGATCTCAAATTTAATAACTACTTTGTGCTTAGCCTATTAAGGAGTTGCTGCAATTCACTGAGACCCTTTATTAGGGAAGGGGGAAAGAAAAAAAATCAAATCAGCCAGTGCCCCAGATTCTAATCATTAATGATTGACCCAATGATGGAAAAGCTTAATTTGGAAATCGGGTGAAGACTGAATCAGGCTCCTATTGACTTTTGTCTAAGTCTTAGTTGTTACTGGTCGTGGAGACTGTGGTGCCTCCTATTGTTAAACAGCCATGCTTACCATTGTGGTTGACATGATGCTGACAAGATGCAGGTGGGTGAACCATCGATCACAAAGGCCCTAGCACTTTCAAATGAAGTGAGGAAAAAATATCAGGAATGGAAAAGAATGGATTGAAGTTACATAACAGAAAATGTCGTGCCGTTGTTACCTTTAAATCAATTTGGGTTACAGATTTATGTTTTCTTGCTATCTTATCGACTGTACAAAACCTTGGTTAGGCCGCATTTGGAATATTGCATATTGGTCGCCACACTACCAGAAGGATGTGGATGCTTTGGAGAGGGTGCAAAAAAGGTTTACCAGGCTGTTGCCTGGTCTGGAGGGTCTTAGGTATGAGGAGAGGTTGCATAAACACAGATTGTTTTCACTGGAAAGACGGAGGCGACCTGATAGAAGTCTACAAAATTACAAGAGTCATAGATAGGGTAGATAGTCAGAGGCTTTTTCCCAAGGTGGAAAGGTTGACTACAAGAGGGCATAGGTTTAAGGTCAGAGGTGGTAGGATTAGGGGAGACGTGCAGGGAAAGTTTTTCAAACAGAGGGTAGTGGGTGCCTGGAACACACTGCAGTGGAGGTGGAGGAAGCAGGCAGGTTTATCTTGATAGACACATGAATGGGTGGTTAACAAACCGCATATCGGTACAGGTTTGATGGGGCGAAGTGCTGTATTGTTCTTTGGTCTTATATTGCATTATTTCCCTGACTGTCTTCACCTTCATTTATGTCATCTCCATGACCAGTAACAACTAAAACTTAGACAAAAATCAATATTTGAATTAACTGTCAACAGTGTAAACTGACTGGTTATGTGGAGCATGGGTTTCATTCCAAGGTCAATCTATGATCAACATCTATAGTGTGTATTCTTGTACAAAGGCAGCTTCTGGCATAGGTGTTTTACAAAGTTACTTGAAACACCTACATGTTTGCAGCAATTTTTAATTTCTTAATGGATGTTAGTATAGAAAAGGTGGAATGGGTTCATGTCACACTATTGGTAACCCCCACAGCTTGCCTGGACCTGCAGAATCTCACTGGCTGTCCAGTCTGAGACAATACACATTTCTTTAACCTGTGCCTAATGCTCTCTCCACTCACATTGTCTGTACCTTTAAGACTTGATTAGCTGTAAAGATTCGCATTCTAATCAGTGTTCTGTAACTTGAGATTGTGTTTCTGTATGCCTTGTTTATGAGCAGATGGGGATCCACTCCATCTGACGAAGGAGCAGCACTCCGAAAGCTGTTGGACTTTAACCTGGTGTTGTTAAAACTCTTACAACAGATCCACAGGCCCAATTCACATTCAGTCTGGGATCAAACAAGGCTGTGTCACTGCAACGCTCTTCTCAGCCTTCCTTTCTGCAATGTTCCAACTTGCATCAAGTTCCCTGCTGAAGCGGAGCTAAACTACAGAACAAACAGGAATCTGTTCAACCTCAGCCATCTGCAGGCCAGATCCAACGTTGTCCCATCCTCTGCTATTAAACTGCAATATGCAGACGATGTTTGCGTCTGTGCACACACAAAAGTTGAGCTCCAAGCCACTGTCAACACCTTCACCAAGGCTTATGAGAGCATTGGCCTTAGACTAAACATCCATAAGACAAAGGTCCTCTGCCAACCTGCCCCCCCGGTTATCAAATTCTATGGTGAGGCCTTGGACAACGAGGACTACTTTCCATACCTTGGGAGCCTACTGTCAACAAGGGCAGACATCAGCCTAAAATTCAACACCACCTTTAGTGTGCCATCACAGCCTTTGGTCGGCCGAGAAAGAATGTTTAAAGACCAGGACCTCAGACCCAGCACCAAGCTCATGGTCTACAGAGTAGTAGTGATATCTACCCTCCTACATGGCTCAGAGACGTGGACTATGCACAGCAGGCACCTCAAAACCCTGTAGAAGTACCAACAGCACCACCTCCACAAGGTCCTGCAAATCCATTGGCAGACTAGGTGTCAGCATTCTCATCCAGACCCAACATCTCCAGCTTGAAGCATTGACCGCACTCAATTAGATCTGTTGGGCAGACCACATCATCAGAATGCCTGACATGAGATTCCTAAAATAAGAACACTACTCAGTGCTTCAACATGGCAAGCGAGCCCCAGGAGGGCAGAAGAAACACTTCAAGGACACCCTCAAAGCCTCCTTGAAAACGTGAAACATCCCCACCGGCACCTGGGAATCCCTGGCCAAGAGAGCCCAAAGTGGAGGAAAAGCATCTGGGAAGGAGCTGATCTCCACAGGATTCATTGCCCAGAGCATGCTGAAATCAAGCGTAAACAGCGAAAGGAGTGCATGGCAACCCACCCACCCACTTCTCCAACCCCCATCTACTCCACCTGTGAGAGAGACTGTAGGTCATGCATTGGACTCCTCAGTCATCTGTAAACTCATTTTTATTGTCGAAGCAAGTCATCCTAGACGAAGAGACTGCAGCTCTGGTCACTTTACCAGTGCTGCAGTTTAAATACCTGGCTAATTTCAAACACATTCACTTGGAACTGAGTGTAACTGCAGTAACTTCAGTAAAGAACTGCATTTCTCAGTTCTAGTTATCAGCATTGCAGTGGACGGAGGACAACAAAAAAATAAAAATGTGATGACAGGTTGTGCCTGTATTGATTGGGAACATTTTGAAAGAATAAACAGGTTGCATTATATGTCAGAGCAAAACTGCAGTTTTCTGGTTGAGCAGCAAATCCACAGGAAGGCTGAGTGATAGCTGGGACTATGCATCACTCTTCAGAGCAGTAGAAATACTCAGTACTATAGTTATCACTGACTTCCGAAGTCAATGTTCCCCAAAGAAGCTAACCTATTCCTGTTCTCATTGGACCTCTAGACTTTTTCCCAACAGGGATTGCTGGGCATCACACAGGAACATAGTTGATCCTCAGCCCTGAAAAGCACAATTAATTGCACTCCAACTGTTGTATGCGGCTGCAATCACCCAATTCAGCACTGAAAAGGAATCATACCTGGGATATTCTGATCAAGAAAGCTTCATCCGAGTCAAACCTCACTCCAGGAACATATGCACATAAGAAATAGAAGATGATGATCATTCAACCCCTCAAGCCTTCTCCAGCTTCCCAATTAGATTATAGCTGATAGCAACAAGACATCTTTACTCCCGTACTCAATCCAACATAAAATATGCCTTCCTAATTGCTTGCTGTACCTGCATGTTTGGTTACTCATGAACAAGGACACCCAGATCCTCCTTGAACATTCCCATCTCTCATCATTTAAGAAATACTCTGCATTTTCCTACCAAAGTGGACAACTTCAATATTTTTTCAAGTTATATTCTGCCATGTTCTTGCCCACTCATTAGCCAGCCTAAATCCTCTTGAAGCCTGGATGGCTGGAGATCCCTTTGACTTAGAGCCAAATTAAAACTAACATTGTGGAAGTGCAAATCCAAATCAGGAAGATTGCTAGATGTTGCAGTTTTCTTCAAGGTCAGTGACCAGCACTATCACTTTGCAACTGACTTCAACGAACAGGTCATTATATAGATTGTTCTGCTTCTCGCAAAAATTCTTACTACCACGGCACACCAACACTGACATACCTCATCATGATTCATGTATGCAGCTATCAAATCGTGTTCAACGTTTAGTAGCATACCATAGCTACACTACACATTACAGCCCATTTTATTTAAATACATAGCAAGAAGAGTAGGCCACACAGCCCCTTAAGCCTGTTTCATGACTCAATGGAAGCATGGCTGTTCTGTACCTTAATTCCATTCATCTACCAGTGTTCTATTGCCTTTGAAAGCATTAGCCTAAAGATTTACTGATTCCCTTAAAAAAAATTCAACAGCATCCATAGCCTTTGGGAAAAGAGCATTCCAGATTTACACAGTTTTGTGTATGAGAATATGCTTCCTGATTTCACCTTTTCTTTCTCAAATCCAAAGTGGATGATATCATATTTCCTCACATCGAATTCTACCTGCCATAGTTTTACCCACATGCATTGAATTGTTTCTTTACTTGTCACCGGAAAACTTGAAAAGTAAATTCTCTACTCTTTCATACAAATTGTATGGTGAAGAGCTCAAGCCAAATTATAGATCTCTGTAAATGCCAAATGCTGCCTGAGAAGAAGCCCTTTAAAGAAAGACTTGCAATTATTTAATGACCTAAGGATGTCCAAAGTTATTTTACAGACAATTAAATGCTTTTAGTGGTGTTCTAACAGTTATGTAAAAAACGCAGCAGCCAAATTGCACAGCAAGTCCCACAAGTTGCAATGTGATAATGACCAATCTGTCAGGTGTTCAAAAATATGGTGGGCACACAATGCTAACAGTGGTGGCCCCAACTTGGAGTTCTGCGCTGGCGGTCATCCTCCTCCGCCACCAATCTGCAGTATGTGACCTGCAACTCTGTGGTCAAACAGCTCAACAACCGGCACGATGTCCGCTTGCACTCCCACGATGTGAAGTGCAAGTTGGGAAGTCGTCAGCAGTTTGTGACTGGGGTGGATACATCTGGTGACAGTGAGAGGAGATCCATGCCAGGTTTGTCAGTGAGGAATACAAATCAAATGTGTCCAGTCAACACGGCTGACACATGTCAACACTGGAAGAAACCTACATAGTTATCACTTTGTGTCACCACTCTGAAAACCAGAAAGTAAGTGCTTTTGGTGAGAATGGAGGTGACTTGGATGTTTGGATCGTGCAATGCAACGAAACATGCAGGGAGCGAGATGACGGTGTACGCTTCAAGCATGCAGACACCCAGGTCTTTCTAACAATAATGGGCAGCATGGTCGGTGCAGGCTTGGAGGGCCAAAGGTCCTGTTCCTGTGCTGTAATTTTCTTTGTTCTAACTGCAGAGCAGTCTGGTCATCCAATCTGAGGCCAGCTCGAGGTTCATGGCACGCTCAGTCCCAGTCCCAGAGCCAGCAATTTCAGGACTGCAATGGAGGGTGTCTTTATGAAAGTAAGAAGTCTCACAACACCAGGTTGAAGTCCAACAGGTTTATTTGGCAGCACTAGCTTTCGGAGCTTCAAGCTCCTTCTTCAGGTGACCTGAAGAACCTCTGAGGTGACCTCCTTCTTCACTCACCTGAAGAAGGAGCTTGAGACTCCGAAAGCTAGTGCTGCCAAATAAACCTGTTGGACTTTAACCTGGTGTTGTGAGACTTCTTACTGTGCTTACCCCAGTCCAACACCGGCATCTCCACATCATGTCTTTATCAAACCCAGTGCTGAATCATCAAAAAATAACGAGCTATAGCTTTATTTTAATAATGCTACGTGCAAGGAAGTAAGGAGGCCAGTAAGAAATATTGAGACATTGTGTGTATTTGACAAGTTATTTCATCCTGTCTTAAGTCATAGTCTGCAAAGCAAAAACAAGATTGTTCTTTTTTCTATACTTGTTTAAATTTCTAAAGAAATGGGAATATATTTAAAATAAAGCTGTGTATAAATGCAAGGATACACGTATTCAACTGATTTTCAGTCGCAAATAGTTATAAACTTGGAAAAATCAAGTATTGGAAATAAAGTTTTAAAGCAAAAAAAATGGAGGAATGACCATGTTAGAATCACTGGGTGACAGTCATGTTGTGGAGATGCCGGCGTTGGACTAGGGTGAACACAGTAAGAGTTTTAACAACACCAGGTTAAAGTCCAACAAGTTTATTTGGTAGCAAATACCATTAGCTTTCGGAGCGCTGCTCCTTCGTCAGATGGAGTGGAAATGTGCTCTCAAACAGTGCACAGAGACACAAAATCAAGTTACAGAATACTGATTAGAATGCGAATCCCTACAGCCAACCAGATCTTAAAGATACAGACAATGTGGGTGGGGGGAGCATTAAGCACAGGTTAAAGAGATGTGTATTGTCTCCAGACAGGACAGCCTGCAAGTCCAGGAGGCAAGCTGTGGGGATGTGACAGGCCCACCCTTTGTGTTAAGTTTCTGCTGTCTCTGTGGTAAGGGGAAACACAGCTGAGATGCTGATGACAGAAGACCCAAATGGGATCCCCCCTTCCTCCAACCTACCTTTCAAGCTTTCAAACCCTATTTGTTGACCGTGGCCATGTAAGGATGCCTCTGGTGTAGACAGAAACTGCTTGAACAAAATCAACCCAGTCCTATACTGTCTCCAGAAGGGACAAACATCTAAATCTTCAAATCACATCCAGGCGGGAAACAACAGGACCACCGGTTCATCCTGAAGCCAGCCAAGTCACCAAATTACAGACCCGAAACCCTTCTATTTCTCTGGACTCTTAATTCAATTTTTCCCCACTTTGCAATCTGTGCATGCATGTGTGTGTGTGCGTGTCTGTCTGCGTGCATGTGTCTGTGCGCGCACGTTTGTGAGTGTGCGCAAAAGTCAGTGTATTTTATTATTTTACTTAAACCAAGTACAATAAAGCTAACCTTGATGTTAAACTCAAAGAAACCTGTCTGATTGGTTCTTATAAGTTCACAGTATTTGAACAGTAAACACTCATTAAATTAATCTTTTCACAAAAACTGTTACAGTCTAACAAGGAGTGCAAAAAGACGGGAGCCATTTGTCCCCTCCTGCAACAGAAACTTCCAAGTTGCATTTGTGATCAAACCCACAGGGAAACAAGAATCATAAAATCCCTATGGTGCAGGAGGAGGCCACTCAGCCCATCAAACCTTCAAAAATTCTGAACTCTTTGAAAACGGCTTGAATAAACACGAGTTCGAAAGCTGCTTGCTTTCAACCAGTGGATATGGACACTTATGAAAACCTCAGAGGGGCAATCCTAGTCAAGGAGTTCAAACATTTGCTTCCTTTTTCCATAAAAACCCTTGTTTTTGGGACCGCCAGAAGCATGCAAAGAACACGCTAATCCCATTTTCCTGCACTTGTTCCATAGTAGAGATTCCTCCCATACAGGCAGCAACTCTGGCTGATGATGACAAAGGTGTGGCTCCACCTGCAGCAGAAAATCCATGTAAATGTACAGTGAGCATGGAAAAATTTAACAAAGCCCCCGAGTTACCCAGGAGTTGGGGGGAGCTGTCATGGACAACTCTTTGCACTGAAGACTAACAGGCTTTTGGGAGACCAAAGAGCACTTTTCATTGAGTTGATGATCCTCTAGCAGCAGTTGATATTTGTCTCAGAACAAATCCCCGGGAACAGCCTGTATGGCAGAATCCTGTGTTATGGAGCTGTTCAGGATAAACCCCAACAAAAACACTGCCTTTCTTTCTAAATCTTCTTTGCAAAGGTGCATTCCAGAAAGGTGTGCGACTGTCTCTTCCCCACCGCAGCCTCATTGGGGGTAGCATAGTGGCTTTCAGCTATGCAGACTTTCAGCATACATGAATGTTCTGATGGAGAGGGCTCTTCTCACCACTGGCCATGCTATATCTTGGTGTTTGCTTGAAAGTTCTGGCAATGAGGCATTCTGCCAAATGGCTTTAACAGTCTGCTCAGGGAACCATCTGACAGGATCCATTATCTCCTTTGCCCACAGGGCCTCGAGAACATTACATGCAGGCCACTGTCTGATGAACTTGTGGTCAAAGTTGTTTTTGTGTACAAAATTTCCTTGAGGGATAGGTGATATGGCATGGTCCAACTACTTGGAGCATTCCATTGCAAGGTGGCCAGACCTATCCTTCATAACACTGGGGACAAGTAGAATCTCAGCACGTGGTGTTTGCATAATATGAGTCCACACACAGTTTGATGCAGCCACACACATTTTACACTCAGAACAAAGAGGAGACCCAACAAATCTGCTTGCAACATTTAAAGGAATCTGTAGAAACAAATAAGGATGCACAATCCCTAGTGCTACAAGATGTGCATGTCTGAGTCTTAGAGTCATACAGAGCAGAAAAGGCCCTTCAGCCAGAGTTTGCACCGACAATAATGACCGCCAGAAGCACGCTAATCCCATTTTCCTGCACTTGTTCCATAGTAGAGACTCCTCCCATAAAGTAAAATCCCGTTACCTCAGTCCCAGAAAACTGACCCAAGTTCGAGAGGAAATTAAATACATGCTGGCGCACAACGTGATTGAGACCAATCAAAGCAGCTCCCTAATTGTGCTTGTGCCCAAGCCTGATGGCCTAACAAAGCTCTGCAATGATGTCAGGAAGGTTAAAGTGACCAGGGCCAAATCTTACCCAATTCTCCACCTGGAAGACTGTACTGATATAGTAGGCACAGAAAGAAGTCTCACAACACCAGGTTAAAGTCCAACAGGTTTATTTGGTAGCATGACCTTTCGGAGCGCTGGTCCTTCATCAGGTCACCTGATGAAGGAGCAGTGCTCCGAAAGCTCGTGCTACCAAATAAACCTGTTGGACTTTAACCTGGTGTTGTGAGACTTCTTACTGTGCCTATCCCAATCCAACGCCGGCATCTCCACATCACTGATAGAGTAGGAAACAGCGCTTATATAATAGAGAAATATATAGAAAAGATGACGGTAGTGTAGTCAGGGAAGTGGCAAACAGCTTTCGAGAGACTGAAAGACGTCTTAATTAATGAACCAGTGCTGCCAACTCTAAACTTTAATAAACCGTTTAAAGTAGCAATCAATGCTATTGACCCCAGCTAGGCGCTGTCCTGCTCCAAGATGAAGAATCAGGAATTGAGAGACCAGTGGGGATTTCTCCAAAAAAATTGAACAACGTGGAGAAGGAAACTCTGGCTCTCAAGCACTTTGAAACACATGTCCCAAACTGAGAGAGACCTTATTTATACAGATCACAACCATAGAAACATAGAAACCCTACAGTGCAGAAGGAGGCCATTCGGCCCATCGAGTCTGCACCAACCACAACCCCACCCAGGCCCTACCCCCACATATTTACCCGCTAATCCCTCTAATTACACATCTCAGGGACAATTTTTAACCTGGCCAATCAACCTAACCCGCACATCTTTGGACTGTGGGAGGAAACCGGAGTACCCGGAGGAAACCCACGCAGACACGAGGAGAATGAGCAAACTCCACACAGACAGTGACCCGAGCCGGGAATTGAACCCAGGACCATGGAGCTGTGAAGCAGCAGTGCTAACCACTGTGCTACCCTTTGACATTTGTAGATAAAGTGAGTGGGCAAAAATCTGGCAAATTGAGTATAATGTGGGAAAACATGTAGTTGTCCACTTAGGCAGGGAGAATAGAAAAACAGAAATGTTATTTAAATAGAGACTGCAGAACACTACAGTACAGAGAGATCTGGGTGTCCTTGAACATGAATCACAAAAAGCTAGCACACTGATAAAGCAAGTGATTGGGAAGACAAATGGAATATTGGATAATGGAGCATAAAAGCAGATAAGTGTTGCTACAGTTTTACAGGGCCTTAGCAAGACCCACATCCACCGCACTGTGTAGAGTTACTTAAGGAGGGATATAATTGCACTGGAAGCAGTCAAGGCCAGGATTCACTTTGCGGATTTCTGGGATGAAGGGATTGCCTTGTGAAGAATGGTTAAGTTGGTTAGGTCTATATTCATAGAATCATAGAATCCTTACAGTGCAGAAGACGCCATTTGGCCCATTGAGTCTGCACCAACTCTCTGACAGAGTAACACCCCTGCCCTGTAACCCCTCACATTTCCCATGGCTAATCTGTCTAACCCACACACACTGGGACACTAAGGGGCAATTTAGCATGGCCAATCCACCTTTGGACACGGGGAGAATGTGTAAACGCCACACAGTCACCCAAGGCTGGAATTGAACTTGCGTCCTTGAAGCTGAGACACAGCAGTGCTAACCACTGTGCCATCATACTGCCAAACTCATTGGAGTTTAGAAGAATGAGAGGTGATCTCACTGAAACATTGAGGGGACTTGACAGGGTGGATGTTGTGAGGGAGTCTAAAACGAGAGGGCGCAGTTTAAAAATATGGGGTCATATTTTATCATATTAGGAGGGATGTTTTCTCTCAGAGGTCAATGCACTTTGGAATTCTGTACCCCATAAAGCCCTGGAGGCTGAGCTATTGAATATAATCAAAAGTTAGTTCGATTTCTTATTGACAAGGGAGTCAAAGGGGGCAGGGCCACAATCAGGTCATTCACGATCTTATTGATGGGCAGAGGAGCTTCAAGGGGCCAACTGACCAAATCGTACCCCTATTTCTTATAAAGATTAGAAAGATTGTAGAGCCAGGGATAGAACAGAAACAAAAGCACAGATCAACATTTGGCTGCTGCTTCAAGGGTATGAAATTCTTGTTACACAAATCACTAACATTTTCTATTCATATATGCCACTGAAACAACGTGCACAACAGCATAAAATGATGAAATAGAGATTTGCCCACACCAAACTGAGCTCCATATAAAGATTGCATGCTGGGGATAGATACATTGAGTTTACATGGAGTTAGAACCATAGAAATGATACAGCAAAGGGGGGCATTCGGCCCATCTTGTCCATGCCCCAACCCAAAGACATCCAGGTGTCCTTTCTAATCCCATCTTCCTGCACATGCCCCATAGCCCTACAACTTACAGCACGTAAGGTCCAGATCCAGGTTTAAAACAAGTTTAGTGTCTCTGTTTCCACCACCAATTCAGGCAAATTCCAGATACCCATCACTCTCTGCGCAAAAAGGTTTTTCCTCGTGTCCCCACTAATTTTTCTGCCATTTCCCTGGTTTTTGAAATCTCTGCCAAGGGTAACAGGTTCCTCTGGCCTACTCTCTCCCTATCCCTCACAATGGAAAAGAATAGTTAATTCCCAGGCAGTTTGTATTTAGCCTTCTGCCGCTGGGAAAGAACAGTAAGCAGCCCTAGGAGAATTATAAAAAAAAGGTTTGCATTCGTACAATACCTCATCATGTTTGCCAGGAACATCCCAAGGCATTTCGTGCACAATTAATTATTTTGAAATGTAGTGACTTATCTAGACAAATGCAACAGCCAGTTTAGACAAAGCAATAACTATAAATAGCAATGCAATGAGTGACCATTTTTGGTTGTAATGATTGAGGAACAATGTTGGTCTGGACACTAGAGTAATTTCTCATTAATTTTGCATACTGCCATGGGATCTGTAACATCCATATGAATCAGCAGCAGCTAGACAGGCCATCAGTTAACAATTGCATAAAAATAATAGATGAAGGACAACATTTCTGACAATGCAGCATGCCCTCAGTGCTAATTGGCATCCTAGATCATGCATTCAAAATTTATAGTAAAGCTTGAAAATCTGATTAAATGGAAAAGTAGCAAGCATTCATTAAATGAGCAATGTCAGGGTGGGGAGGAAGGAGAAAAACTGTTCATCTTTGTTGGGGTCCCTGCTCTTCCTACTCTACTTGGATTCAGATATCTAATACAAAATGATCCAAAGTAGCTGTCCTCAACATCAGGGCAGCAATCTATTGGTACTAAAGAGCTCCAGCAAAACTAAACCATGGCATTCAAAGGAAATCCTTGTGTGTGAAGTCATACCTGACACAAAGGATGATTGCCATTGTTGGAGAATACTCTCCACACATCATGGACATCACTGAAGAAGCATGCTTTGCCAACCATTTTTTGTTGCTTCCTCAATAACCTTCTGTCGATCATAAAGGCCAGAGTGGAGTTGTTTGATTACAATTCTACATTATTAAGCTCCTTTTGTGGGTAATAATAAAGCAGCCCATGACAGATCACAACAGGGCTTGGATAACATCCAGATTTAGGTTAAGAATTGACATTTAGCATTTGTTACATACACGCTAAATAATTAGCATCTTAAAGAGAAAGTCCAGTCACTCCAATGGACCTTCAACACACCATTGAAAAGACCGCCACAACCAACATCTCAGGGACAAGAAACTGAGTTAGACAAGCCATAAGAACACCATGGGAGAGACTGGTCAGTCTATAATTAGTGGTTTACCACTTAATTCCTAAAAGCCTTTCAATCATCCACAAGGTTGAAGTCAGGAGTGAGTCAGCTCATTCGCCACTTGAATATTATTGCAGTTATATCCATTCAAGAAGTTTGATATCATCCAGGTTGGAACATTTGATCAGTGCCCATGCCACTCATCTCAATATCTACTCCTCCATCACAAACACTGACTGCAACTGCACCTCCCTTTCCTGCAACCTCTACAACTGAGTAGGGCAAAAACAATAATGTCGTGAGGCCCCATCATTTCTATCTGAACTCATCCTCGACAAGTCTGTTCAAAATAGCATTAGTAGAAATGCCCACTTATGAAGAGTCCTTGTTGAACATTGGAGATATATGTGCATGTGTAATAATTACAAGGCTCAACAACTACACAGCAGTTGAAAGTAACAGAATTGTTTATTTGAACCAAACAAGGGGGAATGACAAAAACCACCTTAGTCCCCAACTCCCCGGGGGTCAACTGTCAGGGCTCAACCATCGCTCTCCAACTGCTGCTCCACGAGCTTAGACTCACTACACCACCACAAAGCGCAAGCTTAGTCTGGTACTCAACTGCCACGCTACGACATCTCCTTCCCCCTTTAAGTTCTTTTTCCTACTTATGAACAGACAACTATTTATAAGAATAGACAATAAAATATTTTTAAAAAATAATGGGGTAACAGTACAGTCTATCAGGAGACTTCCAAATTCTCCAAGAACGTCTCAGCTCTGCCTCAGTTGATGCAGCAATGTCTTGAGTAACAGTCGTGTGGTTTGCAGTTCCAGGAGGTGTGTTAGTGCACATATCTGCTCCAGTTCCCTTGGAACCAATACGGGGGCCTTCCTCTGAAACAACCGGCCCCACTGAACTTGGCACTATTGGAGGAATGCTGGTAGATTATGCTGGATCATCCTGCTCTGTTTGTATTGTTTAGTTTCTCGCTTCCTTATGTAGTCTACATGTTTCCTTACTTTCCTGACCTGGAGGTCAACCAGATAGGATGGGCCTGTTTTTGTTATTATCTTCCTGGGGACCCAGGCTGGACCAACCTTAAGGTTCCAAACGAGTACTAAGTCAATTACCTCGGTGACCATCACCCTTAACAGAATCGTGATATCCCTTTTGTATCCCCTGTTTCATTTTCACATTCCCTGCTAAATTGGGGACCACTAGGTTAAGTCTGGTCTAGCAGTGCTTCCCCATTAGTAGCTCTATGGTGGATACTCACGTAGTAACATGTACTGTTGTCATATAAGTGAGGAAGAATCTAGCAAACTTCAATTGTAATGGTGCGCCTGGCTGTTTTTCATCGCTGACTTGAACGTTGGACAGCTCTTTCTGCTAAGCCATTCAATGCTGGACAAGATACCGACCACACATGTCTTATTCCATTATTTTGCATAAAATGCTGAAACACTGCTCGCGGAAAGGCAGTGTCATTATCAGAAACCAAAACTTCCGACAGGTCATACATAACAACGGTTTGTCGTAGTTTTAGATTGTTGCAGATGACGTGCTGTTCTCATTTCATGAATATCAAGCAGCTTGGAATGGGCAGCAACAACAATTAGGAACATGGAACCTGCAAAATCCACGTGTAAATGTGCCCAAGGTCGGCCAGGCAACTCCCAAGGGTGCAAATGAACCAAGGAGGTAGTGTATGTTGCGATTGGTTTGATCACAATGCCTGACTAGATTCTCAACATCCTTATCAATGCCTGGCTACCAAATAACTTCTGGCAAGCATCTTCATTTTTGGTCTGTCCTGGAATCACTACTCTAGACATCCACAGTAACACTCCGCCATCTTAGCTCAGTTCACCTTTGCGGAGCCGGAAACGATACCATCCATCAAGAACCACACGTGTTACTCTGAGGTCTCTCTGAGTCCAATTCCGAATCCCCTTCAATGATGCCAGCAGAGTATCCAAGAAGTTGAGGGTTAACACTATTTCTTGAGGTAATAAGAACACAAGAAATAGGAGCAGGAGTAGGCTATCAGGCCCTTAGACCTGCTCCACCATTCAATAAGATCATGGCTGATCTTTTCATGGACTCAGCTCCACTTACCCGCCTGCTCACCATAACTCTTAATTCCTACACTGTTCAAACATTTATCTATCCTTGCCTTAAAAACATTCAATGAGGTAGCCTCAACTGATTCACTCGGCAGAAGTTCCTCAACTCGGTTCTAAATCTGCTCCCCCTTAGTTCTAGTTTCACCTGCCAGTGGAAACAACCTCCCTGCTATTATCTTATCTATTCTCTTCATAATCTTATATGTTTCTATAAGACCTCCCCTCATTCTTCTGAATTCCAATGAATATAGTCCCAGTCTGCTCAATCTCTCCTCATATGCCAACCCTCTCAATGGCCACACATGTTCGTGGGTGGTGATATTGTTCAAGGCAGTGAAAGGTGATTCAGGGCATCTGCATCTGATATTTTGGCATCTGGTTTGTGTTGGAGCACATATAAATAAAGTTTAAACTTTAACTTAGTCCCAAGTAGGCTTACATCAACACTGCAATGAAGTGAAAATCCCCTAGTCGCCACACACCGGCGCCTGTTTGGGTACACTAAGGGAGAATTTAGCATGGTCAATGCACTTAACCAGCATGTCTTTCTAACTATGGGAGAAAACCCGCGCAGACACGGGGAGAATGTGCAGATTCTACACAGTGACCCAAGCCAGGAATCGAATCCAGATCCCTGGTGCTGTGATGCAGCAGTGCTAACCACTGTGCCACCGTGCTGCCCTATACATTGTATGCTGCTGGAAGTAAGGCCCACCACTGAACTCTGCTGATGCAATAGGGGGAAAAAGACTTTCCTTGTGAAATAATCCATCGTGGCTTGTGATCGGTGATGATCACAAACTAACGCCCATGTACATACTGGTGGAATTAACTCCATAAATGATGGCTAGCCCTTTTTTCTCAATTTGGGAACAAATCTTGGCATCAGTTAAGGTTTGTGATGCAAAAAGCAATGGACCGTTCTACACCTTCTTCCAGTCTACGAGACAATACTGCCTCTGTGGCAACTGGCGAAGCATCACTCACTAGAACTCTTTCTCTCTTTGGGTCAAAATGGACTAGCATGCCTGAAGATTGTAAAGCAAATTCAACTTTATCAAAGGTTTCATTTTGTGGCTCTCCAATGCCAATGTATTGGACTCGTACTCAACCACTGTGTGGTGCTCTCGGACTCTCACTCTGCCACATTACTACTATATATATATATCATAGAATCCCCTACAGTGCAGAAGAGGCTATTCATCCCATGGAGTCTGCACTGGCTCTCAGAGCATCTTACCCAGTCTCGCTCCCCTGCCCTATCCCCGTAATCCCACACATTTCCCATGGCTAATCCATCTAATTTACACTTCTTGGGCCACAAAGGTGCAATTTAGCATGGCCAATCCACCTAATCTGCAGGGAGGAAACCAGAGCACCCGGAGAAAACCCACACAGGCACGGAGAGAATATGCAAACTCCACACAGTCATCCAGGTCCTGCATAACAATTGGTCCGAAAATTAAAAAGCTCATGGATCCAAGGGAAAATGATAAATTGAATCCAAAATCGACTCAGTGGCCAGGAAGCAAAGAGTAATGGTGAGCGGGTGTTTTTGTGACTGGATGGCCATTTCCAGTTGGTCTCGGGGCTCAGTACTTGATCCCCTTGCTACTTGTGGTATATAATTAATGATTTAGACTCAAGTGGAGGGGGCATGATTATGAAGTTTGCAAATTATATGAATATTGGCCATATGGCCGAAGAAGAGAAAGAAAGCCATAGACTGCAGGAAGGTATCGATGGGCTGGTCAGAGGGGCAGAGAAATAACAAATGGAATTCAATCAGAAGTGTGAGGTAATGTATTCAAGAAGGGGAAAAAATCAAAAGGAATACACAATAAATGGTGTGATACTGAAAGGCTTAGAGGAACAGAGGGACATTGCAGTGCATTAACACAGATCCCTGAAGACAGGCAGATATGGTGAGGTGATTAAGGAAGTAAAGGAGATTTTTTTCCATTAATGACTAAGGCACATAGTACAAAAGAAGGGCGATCACGTCAGAATTGTACAAAATACAAAATCACAGCTAGAGTACAATTCTGGTCATCGCATAATAAGAAGAATGTATTCACTTCAGAGAGAGGGTAGCGAGATTTATGAGGATGTTGCAATTGATGGATAATCTTAACCACGAGGAAAGATTGGATAGGCAGGGGGTGTTTTCTTTGGAACAGAGGAGGCTAAAGTGTATAAACTTATGAAGAGCCTAAAGAGAGTAGATGGAAATCACCTATTTCCATTCACAGAGAGCTCAATAACCAGGAGGCATAGATTTAAAGCAAGTGGCAGAAAGATTAGAGGACTGCAGGAGAAATATTTTCACCCAGAGGATGTTAGGGATAGGATATGGATGGGAACTCACCGCCAAGAGTGGTCAAGGTAGAAGTTTCACTACATTTAAAAAATATTTGGATATGCATTTGAAGTGGTGTAAAACATAGAGCTACAAAGAACTGTACAGTGGGATTAGGCTGGATAGTTGTTTTTCTAACAGCTCAGAAACGATGGGGTGAATGGTAGTTTTCTGTGCTGTAAACCTTCTCTTTCTCTTAGTTGCCAAGTACCATACATTGGACAGATAAGCTTTGGTTTGTCTAATGGACTCTCAATTTTTATGCTGTCAGCAGTCAATGATTCAAAAGTGCTACGGTCACAAAGTGGGGTGGAGTTGGTGCAGTTCCAAAGGAATTCTTCCCCTTGTCACTGTATGTTTGGTGGCAGTGCCTTTGAAACCCGTGTATTAAAAGTAAATTAAAAGTAAAGTTTATTTATTAGTCACCAGGCTTACATTAACACTGCAATGAAGTTACTGTGAAATTCCCCTAGTCGCCACAGTCCGGCGCCTGTTCGGGTCAATGCACCTAACCAGCACGTCTTTCAGACTGTGGGAGGAAACTGGAGCACTCGGAGGAAACCCACGCAGACACGGGGAAAACGTGCAGACTCCGCACAGACAGTGACCCAAGCCGGGAATCGAACCTGGGTCCCTGGCGCTGTGAAGCAGCAGTGCTAACCACTGTGCCACCATGCCGTCCAGTGCTAACTACTGTGCCACCATGCTGCCCAGTGCTAACCACTGTGCCACCCCTAAATGAAGAAAACAGTTCATATTCCATTTTTCTAGGGATCTCTTGGCTCTGCCAGCAAAATCACAGTTGATGTGGAGAATCACTGTAAAACATCATCCTCAAAGTACCAACAGAATTTTTAATATAAAATAAAATCTCAACCTGAAATGCCAGCTTTGTTTTTCGTCACACATGCTGCCTGACCTGAATATTTCCAGCGTTTGTTTGTTTTCATTGCAGATTTCCAGCATCCACAGTATTTTGCTTTTGTATTAGAATTTTTAATAACTGACTCATGCACGAATGAATCATTCTCGCACTGTGACCAATTTCTCCACAGTTCAAGTCTGCCAAGCTAACTTAAAAGACTTCAATAAATAATCAGGTGTTAACGAGTACTGTCAGACGAGTTTTAGGTTTGCTATCAAGGTTTTAAAATAAGAACAAATTCAGATGTCACACAGTGATAAAATACATACTGTCAATAGCAGCAACCCAATCTGAAACTTCATGTCGAGGCCAGAATTGAACCAGGGTCCCTGGTGATGTGAGGCAGCAGTGCCAACCGCTGTGCCACCATGTGGCCCTTTCATATAGGTTTAACACAAAAAGCAGCCAGCATAATCAAGGACCCCACACACCTCGGACATACTCTCTTCCATCTTCTTCCGTCAGGAAAGAAAAAAAAGTCTGACGTCACGCAACAACCGACTCAAGAACAGCTTCTTCTCTGCTGCCGTCAGACTTTTGAATGAACCTACCATATATTAAACTGATCTTTCTCAACACCCTAGCTCATCTTCTGCACCCTCTCCTTTCCTTCTCCCCTATGTACTCTATGAACGTAATGTTTTGTCTGTATAGCGTGCAAGAAACAATATTTTTCACTGTATCCCAATACATGACAATAATAAATCAAATCAAATTGAATTCATTTCACTGCTCTGCATTAAATTTCATCTGCCATTTACCTGCCCAATATAAGCAACAACCTAGAATTAAAATGGAATAAAAATAGGAAGTGCTGAAAATTCTCAAGCAGGTCATAGAAATCATAGAATCCTACAGTGCAGAAGGAGGCCATTCGGCCCATCAAGCCTGCACCGACAACAATCTCACCCTGCCCCTGTAACCCCACATGTTTACCCTGCTAATCCCCCCCGAAACTAGGGTCATTTTAGCATGGCCAATCAACCTAACCCACACATCTTTGGACTGTGGGAGGAAACCGGAGCACCCGGAGGTCAGGCACCACCCATAAAAAGAGAAACAAAGTTAACGTTTCAGGTTGATGACTTTTCATCAGAACCGGAGGTTTGAAGAAAGTACAATGATCTTGCATCGTTCGCAGGGGTTCCGTTCCTACAAAATCACGCAAAGGGTGAAATGGCAAAGACTGAATTTACACATGTACAGTATACACTGCCTACATGGGAAATGTGAGAATTTAACCCTCCTTTCCGCTAATTCACTAACATGTCTAATAAAGTGAGAGTCTTTGGTGCACTTACACTTGTGTGCCGTTGAAGTTAAGCAATTTATTGTAATGTTTCCTGCACTGCAATGCTAAAATCACAGACAAGTGAACTGTTAGGTGTACAAGCCACACATGGATACATGACATCTTTGCATGGGTAAACGAATTTGTGATAGTGGGTTGCGAATAACAGGAGTTGACTGTACAGGTAGGGAAGCAGAGAGGGTATGAAAGAACTAAAAGGAAGGTATGTGATACGGTGGAAGACAGAAACAATCAATGGCAAAAAGAGATGTTGGTAGAAGGCAAAAAGGGGACGGTATTGGGACAAGGAAAAGGGGGATGGATCTACAGGAAACATAAATGGGAATAGCGGGATCATTACCAACAGCTGCTGTTCAAAACAATGGAGCCAGTGCTTGTGATCTGAAAAGGTGAACTTAATATAGAGGTGAGAATGCTGTAAAGTGCACTGATGACTATTGATGCTCTCACCCTGAATGAGAAAATGTCATCAATGTTGCTCCCAACTGCTATCATTCCCTCATTTTCAATTCTTGCCTTCCTTGACTACTCTCTCTCAATTTTTGGGGTTACTGGATAGGCTATCAATTTTTTTTTTTATTTGTTCATGGGGTGCGCGCGTCGCTCTCTGTGCCAGCATTTATTGCCCATCCCTGAGGGCATGTAAGAGTTAACCACATTGCTGTGGATCTGGAGTCACATATAGGCCAGACCAAGTAAGGACGGCAGAGTTCCTTCCCTAAAGGACATCAGTGAACCAGATGGGTTTTTACGACAATGGTCTCATGGTTATCATTAGACTTTCATTGCATTCAAATTTTACCATCTGCTGCGGTGGGATTCAAACCCATGTCCCCAGAGCATTACCCTGGGTCTCTGGATTACTAGTCCAGTGCCAATACCACTACACCACTGCCTCCCTATAATATCCACTGTGAGCCCAATTTGCAGTTATCTTGCTTACATCTCCTCCTATCCTTGCCCCAGTAACAACTCTACTGAATTCTCAGTTTCTGTCTCCCTCCCAACTGTTCTGATGATGCCACCTTCCACACTAACACTTTTGATACCAACCAAGGATCTCCCCCACCATGAATGACAGGGCCCTTAATTGCATTCATTCAATTTTCCGAATTCCTGCTCTCACTCATTTCCCTCTCTCCCAGAACTATGATGAAACTACGATAGTTCCCCTTGGCCTACCCTTCCACCCCACTAATTTCCACATTCAGATAATCCTCAGCCATTTCCACCGCTTCCATCAACACCTCATTTATATACCATCCAAGGACATCCCAAGGCATTTCAGTGAAGCAGAAAGACAAGGTCAGAGAAATTTTAAGACTTTTTTTAAATGGTTGGCAAGATTTTGTAAAGAAACTCCAGAGAGCAAAATCCAGGCAGTTGAAGGCTCTCTTGATATGGTTAAACAGAAAGGGTAAAATGCATAATAATTCAGAGAACAGTGTTCCTTGGATAGGGATAGCAGGAGAAGAGAAGCAACAAGGAGACATAATCATCACTCCGGCACAGGAGAAGACCATTTGGCCCAGAGTCCATGCCAGCTCTCTGCGGAGCAATCCAATCAGTCCATTTTCTGATTTTCTCCCTCTAACTCTGCAAGCTTATTTCCCTCAAGCTCCCATCCAACTTCCATTTGAGATCATTCATCATCGCCACTTCCATCACCTTTGCAGCCAGCGGGTCCCAGGGCATTACCACTCACTGCATGAAAAATGTTATTCATCACATTGAACTGCACCTCTTGTCCAAAGTTTTAAAATCTATGTCCCCTTGTACTTGCACCATCAGCTAATGGAAACCGAATTCCACCTCAGTCAAAAACCTTTACTGATACAAAGAACAAAGAACAGTACAGCACAGGAAACAGGCCCTTCGGCCCTCCAAGCCTGTGCCGCTCCTTGGTCCAACTAGACCATTCATTTGTATCCCTCCATTCCCAGACTGCTCATCTGAGTTACACCTCGCCCCTCTCACCTTGAGCTCGTAATCGTCACCTCCGACCTGGGAAAAAGCTTCCCACTGTTCACCCTATCTTTCCCCTTCATAATTTTGTACACCTCTATTAGGTCTCCCCTCATTCTCCGTCTTTCCAGGGAGAATAAGCCCAGTTTACCCAATCTCTCCTCATAGCCAAGATCCTCCATACCAGGCAACATCCTGGTAAACCTTCTCTGCACTCTCTCTAAAGCCTCCACGTCCTTCTGGTAGTGCGGCGACCAGAACTGGACGCAGTACTCCAAATGTGGCCTAACCAGCATTCTATACAGCTGCAACATCAGACTCCAGCTTTTATACTCTATACCCCGTCCTATAAAGGCAAGCATACCATATGCCTTCTTCACCACCTTCTCCACCTGTGCTGCCACCTTCAAGAATTTGTAGACTTGCACACCTAGGTCCCTCTGTGTTTCTATACTCTTGATGGCTCTCCCCTACATTAGTTCTTCCAAAATGCATCACTTCGCATTTATCTGGATTAAATTCCATCTGCCATTTCTCCACCCAATTTTCCAGCCTATCTATATCCTGCTGTATTGTCCAACAATGTTCATCGCTATCCGCATGTCCAGCCACCTTCGTGTCAACCGCAAACTTGCTGATAACACCAGTTACACCTTCTTCCAAATCATTTATATATATCACAAATAGCAGAGGTCCCAGTACAGAGCCCTGCGGAACACCACTGGTCACAGACCTCCAGCTGGAAAAAGACCCTTCGACTGCTACCCTCTGTCTCCTGTGGCCAAGCCAGTTTTCTACCCATCTAGCCACCTCTCCGTGTATCCCATGAGCCTTAACCTTCTTAACCAACCTGCCATGAGGGACTTTGTCAAATGCCTTACTGAAATCCATATAGACGACATCCACGGCCCTTCCTTCGTCAACCGTTTTTGTCACTTCCTCAAAAAAACCTCCCTCTTACAAAACCATGCTGTCTGTCACTAATGAGATTGTTCCGTTCTAAATGCGCATACATCCTGTCTCTAAGAATCCTCTCCACGTGAATGGGGAGGTACATTGAAACAGCAAGCTGGTCAAGTGTAGGGGTGACGGGACCACACTACAAGAACTGCAGATTTAAGTCCAAGCCCCACTGGGCCCTAGTACCAATCGTTTCACAAATACGTTCCGCAGAGCAACCATTCTAAACCAAGGCCTGCTCTTTAGCAACAAAACCTCCAACAAACATTTTATTGGACGCCAATTTTTATTTTTCCATCAAATGTAGTTCCCCTGACGGTATTTAGCCACAAACTAAAAATAGACCGGTTTGTGAACAAGATAGAATACATCAGTTCAATTTTTAAATTTTCCAATTTCAGAAAAAGTTTCAATATTTTTAAAGAAGAACAGTTATTACAATCATTGTTTTCAATGTTTCAGGTAAGAGTTGGGGAGAAGAAAGATTCAAAACAGTCATTTGGTGGTATAAAAAAGCTGAAGAGAGACATGTTGCCAAAGCTTTTCACTTTGCGCTCATTAAGACAAGAATGCCAAATTTCAAACGATCACAATAATTTATAGTATAGGACACTTCTCCTGCAGTATAATTTCCTTCATTGAATAAGTGCTTCCTTTGTAAACAGACTCCAGCTTTTATACTCTATACCCCGTCCTATAAAGGCAAGCATACCATATGCCTTCTTCACCACCTTCTCCACCTGTGCTGTTAGGTATTGGCCTAACGTTCTCTCCCACAGCACTGAAATTAAGACGTATAATTCAATATACAGAAATCCTGAAAGGGATAGATGCAGCAAGTATGTTTTTGTATGCATACATCAAAATTACTTGTCCATTATGCAATCTGTATGGTTATGAAGAACAGAGAGGAGACAAAACTTAACACAGCAGCATACGGACTTCACACAGTTCCAGGAATGTTAAAATGCCTTCCATAATGGATGGAGATTCCAGAAATCTGTTCTATTACGAGCGAGGTTATGGAGAGGTTTTAATATGAGGAATTTAAATTTAAAATTTTGGAAGACAGGGAGCCAACATAACTCACTGAGGACAAATAAGTACCCTAAGCAGTAACTCACCCCGACTCCCCTTAGCTTGTTCATCATCTAAAGGGCACAAGTCGGAATTGTAACGTATTACTCTCCACTTGCTTGGATGAGTGCAGCACCAACAATACTCAAGAACCTTGACACCATCTAGGACCAAGAGCCCACTTGATTGCCATCCATCCACCACTTTAAGCATTCACTCCCTCCACCATAGTGGCTGTGGAGTGTACCATCTACAAGTCACCAAGACTCCTTCAACAGCACCTTCCAAACCCACTCCCTCTACCACCTGAAACATTAAAGGCAGTTGATGCATGGGAACACCACCAGCAGCATTTTCCCCAAGCCATGCACCGTCTTGACTTAGAACTGTATCGCCAGAACTGTCGCTTGGGTCAAAATCCTGGAATTCCCTTTCCAGCTGTTGGTGTGCCTACACCATATGGATTGCAGCAGTTCAAGAAGGTGCACCATCACACATTTGCAAGGGCAATCAGGGATGGGCCATAATTGTTGGCTTAGTCAGTAATGCTTATATTGCTCCAAAAAGGCCCCCTGCTTTTTTCACCATACAGCTTGCCTTCCCTTTACAATTACTTTAAAAGGGAGCTGCTTGGCATCAGGTTTTAGCTTCAGTTTCCTTGCAACTTTAATGGCTAACGCAATCACTACCACATCATCAGTAGTCAAATCTACCCTACCAGTAGACACACAGACTCAGACCCAAGCTGCAAGATTATTGGAAGTCGGAAGAGAAAATAATTATGGTCATCAACACAACTTACATTTGAATAAACAGGAATTAGTGTGGATGAGCAGAGAGATCTCGGTGTCCATGTGCATAGATCCCTGAAAGTTGGCACCCAGGTTGATAGGGTTAAGAAGGCGTACGGTGTGTTAGCTTTTATTGGTAGAGGGATTGAGTTTCGGAGCCAGGAGGTCATGTTGCAGCTGTACAAAACTCTGGTGCTTCCGCACTTGGAGTATTGCGTACAGTTTTGGTCGCCGCATGAAAGGATGGATGTGGAAGCATTGGAAAGGGTGCAGAGGAGATTTACCAGAATGTTGCCTGGTATGCTGGGAAGGTCTTATGAGGAAAGGCTGAGGGACTTGAGGCTGTTTTCGCAAGAGAGAAGGAGGTTAAGAGGTGACCTAATAGAGGGATACAAGATGATCAGAGGATTAGATAGGGTGGACAGTGAGAGCCTTTTTCCTCGGATGGTGATGGCTAGCACGAGGGGACATAGCTTTAAATTGAGGGGTGATAGATATAGGACAGATGTCAGAGGTAGGTTCTTTACTCAGAGAGTAGTAAGGGCGTGAAATGCCCTGCCTGCAACAGTAGTGGACTCGCCAACATTAAGGGCATTTAAATGGTCATTGGATAAACATATGGATGATATTGGAATAGTGTAGGTTAGATGGGCTTTAGATTGGTTTCACTGGTCAGCACAACATCGAGGGCCAAAGGGCCTGTACTGCGCTGTAATGTTCTATGTTCTATATTGCCATTCGTAGCCTCAGACTGTTCCAAAGCACTTTCCAGGCATTGAAACATAGTCTCTGTTAAAACACAGCCTTGGTTCAACAACAATGAAATAAACGACCAGACAATCTGTTTTAGTTGAATCATTCAATATTGACCAGGACGCATGAAGAACTCTCCTGTTCGTCTTCAATTAATGCCATTGAATCTTTTATATGCACCTGAAAGGGTTTAATGTCGCACCCAAAATACTACAAGGAAAAGACCTGGAGAGTTATCACCCCCCGAACAGAACTACAATAAGGAGTTAATCTGATGAAGGAAAATAAAAAAAAATACATTTAAATACACTTTAGCTTACACAATATGTAAATAAACTTAATTATTCAAAATAGAGAAACGCTCAAATAACTTTAAAGTTTTTACAAAGGTTAACAATTTGATTTTTTGGTGTGCATTTAAAAACAGTTGAGATACTTTCTCTTGTGGGTGATACAGTTCTACAGTACATTACATGTGATAACCAGGCAGAGTACGCCATATCAGTTGCATGAACATGTGCTCCTTAGACTCTGCTCACCTTTGCCATTTCAAACATTATAGCAGTCAAATATTAGTGAGTGCTGAGAATTCTAGATCATGACAGTTTAAAACATTATAATGACAAAACATAGCCTCCATATCACAATTCCTCAGCCATGTGGGTTCATTACTTTACACTGAATATTAAAGATGAAGGTAATGAATCTTTATCCTCTCTAATCACCTATTTGTGTTGTACCTGAGAGAGTCTCACCAAGAATTAGCACAACTTTAACCTGTGATAAAAATGCCATTTTAAAGCTGAAGTACAATCTTTTATCAAAAGCTTTGATTCAAGCATCACAATTCCGATTTCCACTTGCTGTGGAAAAACTTATTCTCCCTACGGCCTGCACAGAAATGCAAATAAAAAATGCATTTTTGAAACAAAATATGTTTTAAAAGTTACCAACATCAGCACTGATGGTGATAACAAACAATCTGACAGGGTGGGGCAGGCCGGGGGGGGGGGGGGGGGT